>NW_019213608.1:244639-332847 GCF_002532875.2 Varroa jacobsoni
ATACATGGAAAGAAACAAATAAATCTATTCGCTCCACAGGTAGGCGGTCATCAGAAACATTGTTAATGTAGTCAATCACCATATGATTGCTAAGTTGCGTTTACATGACAAACACAATTTGAGGGAGCACTGGGTAACAGTTTGGCCATATGCATTAATTTAATAAAAGCTACCTATGTGAACTCAGCCATAGCGCTTTAAGTACCAAAGGCAGTGATAGGGAGCGCTCTGATTTCTTTTTGATATTCAGCTTCACGAAGAAATTTAGAGTACTAACGTTTTCCTATCTGCAGGTGCTGCCAAAGAGCCTCTACGATGTTGCGGAGTTCCTCTTGAACTCTTCCATCCTGAATGTTTTCCGGTCCGTGTACCTGAAGGAGATCCGACATACCCCCACAAAGCATGTTTGCACTACATTCGTTCTACGCCAGCCGTGCGAACCGGATGCACTCTTGGACCGCGCGAACAAGTCAGTTTCGCTATGTAGGAGATAGATACATCATGTATTCATTCCTTACAGTAACGTCAATTATTAAACAGCAAAGATTAAGTGGCCGCTTTAATCAGCCCAAGTTTGTAAATAATTTAGAGTTATTTTGAAATCTGAATTATCATGTGCCTTCACTAGAGAAAACTAAATCAATCAGCTTTCCACGTCAGATAAATCAAGCGACCTCATTTATCGACGCCTCTCCTTTGTACGGAAACTCACGAGAAGAAGCTGTTCCGCTGCGGCTCTTCCAAAAAGGAGAACTTTTAGCCGACCACGAACTTCATAAGGGAGGAGTGGCACCTAGAATGGCATCTGGTGCGCCTAGGGTCTGTCAAGGACAACTCTGCTTCCTTGCCGGTACGAGACTATTCTAGAGGCTATACATAGAATGACCGGCAATATTTAAGCGAATTATCTTGCTTGAGTAAAAAGTTTAATGCGTTACGTGTAAAAAGGATCCCTGCCGGCTTTGCCGTATGAATCTCAGGTTCGGCTATTGCTTTTGTTCTACCTTTAACGAACTGGCCATAGTTTCAGTACTGGCGTCGTATATATACACGTAGTATATATATACGTAAGACAAAATGTAGATGCTACGTGTAGTTCATGCTTTGATATATCATATAGACTATAACAGAAGGCACCGCAGGCCGTACGATCATAAATATACCCTGTTGCGTTAGATAAATTTTAGTTGACGAAATAATCAAGACATGTTCGCGTGCGAATTTAATCGGTCTAATCTAGGCAACAGGCAGCAGCTATGTATTATTAACTGTTTGAACGTTGTGATCCGGCGCGCTCGTTAATCGTCATGGCACCAGTGGCCTTCATATGCGGGTACTTGCTGATGCGTTCGTCAGAAACCCTTCGTCTATTTCTGCAGTAGCGTCTCGTGTAGGTAGCCTCAAATCAGATCGAGTAGGTCGCTCTGTACCTGTAGGATGACGATGCAAGTCAATTGCTTGCGCTATTGCAGTTTACTAACGCTGATATTCTGAAGCGCCCTGCTCGCTAAGCGAGCTCACCGCTTTAAGCGCAATCAAACACACGAGAAAGATCGCCACGACGGCTATCGTAAAGTAGCAGAACCTTTGGTGAGCGCCATTTTGGTCCTTTTCGTATTCCTCCGATTGACATTTTTTCCGAGTTTCTCGCAATTGCTGATATTCCGCCTTCTCTAACATACTCAACGTTTGGTCTCAACTCACCGAGAAGAAAGCTTCGTTCTTTCGGAGCTTTGAACTACGCAACTGGAAGTCAGAAATACAAAATGTCCTTTGCAATATTACTAGAGCCATAAATCATCAATGATCTGCTCTAGTTTTTGCTAGCAACAGCGGCCAGCGTGTATTCTTGGAAGCCAAGCTTGACTTCGTAAAGGCCTTCACCATGTTGTACCGAGCTTTCCCTATGCCTGTAATCTTGAACCTAGCTTGAACCCAGCATGAAACCTATATATTAAATCTGGCTTATTTTGAATAAGGTAATATTTAGATGAATCTAACGGGGCTCGATGTTTAAAAAGAACTGAAAATATCGAATTAACAGAGTATAAAATCCCAACCAAACGATAGGTATATATATATATATATATCTATCGTAACAAATGCCTTATTTTATTGATAGACATGTATATATTTCAACTCCGACAACACAAAACCACATCTGTTGATTTCCGTGCCGACTCAATTCATCGAACCGTAAAATGTCTCTTCTCTAACAACGCGTTATGCTCTGGATTATTTATTTTCATCGTTTCTTATATTCCGATGAGCACACACAAACCTATATTTAGTGTGCCGTGGGTGGGGCCTAGTAAAAGAGCAAACAGATCGGTGTGCGGTAAGTTAAAGTGGCAATTATTTTAATTGAAAGTGTACTCACATTTGTACCAGGTGATCTTCGAATCAACGAAAATGCCCCTTTGGCATCGATGCATGCTCTCTGGTTAAGGGAGCATAACCGTGTGTCTCGAACTCTGGCCTCCTTAAATCCACACTGGAGAGATCATGTTCTATTTGAGGAGGCGAGAAGAATCGTCATTGCCGAACTGCAGCACATTGTCTACGCGGAGCTGCTGCCTGCGATCATCGGATCTGTATGTTCCATAGTTTATTGTATTATCCTAAACGAATGGCAGAATACGCTCGAGCTCACACAACGGTTATCGCTTGAATACAAGCGCTCGTGTCTTTTATTCCCCAAGGACGAGCCTGACAATAGCTAATTGCTAGGTCACCGGTGGTCCCTGTGATAGCTTAGCGGGTAAAGTATCTGCCTGCTATTCATAGGGACATCTTGTCCTCTAGGCTCGAAGCCGGGCATAGGATGACTTCGTTCGTTCTTGTGCTCTGAGCCAGCGGTTTGATAAAATGCCTAACGTCGATACCGCACGTAAAAATTCCTATCGTAGGGTTCAACAGTGGGTACGCCGACCACCTAAATGTAGCACAATCTGCATTATAATTAAGTGGCAGCAGTTCAGGATGTATATAAGCAGGAATTCATGTCTTTACACAGATCTTCTACCCGTGCAACGTTTGTGGATTTAGTTTTCCATAATACGTATATTTAGCAGTATTAAACTCTTAAATTTTAGGACTTGGGTGCAGCTTATTTTCTATAAAATACAATAAAACTGACAATGTCCTCAACTTCACATGCATTTGGCACCCTGCCAAGGACAAAACATCGCGTATCCATATAAATGAATAGATTTTTCTCGAATGTTTCCGAAGTGAAACAATCGGAATTAATTACATTTCTAAATGAATGTTTCCTTTATGCAAGAAAACATTCAAGTAATTTTGTCAGCTGCAAGTTGAGCCTGTTTATAAGATCCAAACGTGTCAAATAAATCGCTCTTTTCAGGAACAGGTGGAAAAATATCGCCTGCGCCCTTTAAACTCCGGATACTCCGAGGACTACAACATCAATCTTGACCCATCAACTGCAAATGAAGCGGCAACTGCTGTCTTGCACTTTGTAATCTCTATGATGCCAGGATACCTTGAGCTCCAGGATTTACACAATAGCTCCCGAAAGACACAGATGGAAACCTTACGAACCTTCTACGCCCCGGATGAGGTTTGTTTTTATATGTTCAAGACAATTCAACAATCGTGCTTAACGTGTTATGATACATTAGAGTGTATGGTAAAAACGAAGTTTGTTTCACTGCATACGATCGCGGCGATACGGATGAAGGAGTCGTATTAGGCCAAAGATACTACAGACATATGACAAAATGTCGGTTGAGATCCGTCTGCTTAGTTTCGAGTGTTTCGAGCTAGGGATCTGGCGGCTGTCGTCATTTCCTATCATCACTCAAGTCCGTTTTTCTGCTAGGGGAATAAATGCGTTTACTAGCTCAGTCTCTCGCTCGCGTTCCGCCGCTCAAATAATTCATGTTAGCGTGGTTTTCCTCTTCACTCCGAATACGTTCGAGATTCTGTATTTAGGGTATCGCTGATGAGGCAACGTAACGCCGGGCCCATCAGCCTCTGTCTAGCTAGGTCCTAGAAGCTCTATCCGGACCTATTGGTCTTTTGTGGAGGCATTGGAACATTGTCGTAGAGCAACCGTGTATATCGTATACATAATTAGTCTTATCTCACCATACACTATCTGATAGGTAACTTGTATTCTATACGGAATGCTTGAAGCATATGCATATGCATGTATCTTATGTTTCACTATTGGTTGTTGACTAGGCATACGACGACATGCTCATTTAGTATTACCGCTGTGTAGTTTCTGATAAACCACTGTGTACTACGTGTAACCGTACCATACGCTGGAAGGTAGCTTTTTTCGACGTACTAAAAGCACATTGTGTCATCACAAAACTACAGATACGCGGCCATTAGCTGCGCCTAAAAACTGGATCTCATTAGTTTTTTTTTTTCGCTAGAAAGTCTACGATGTTCGACAAGGTTCATTTACGGATTGTTAGACATACACATATTTCAATAGGTCTATTTGTTGTTTTTAGCCATTGTTATTTCTAGCATGTGCTGCATGCTATGGTAATTTCTCAGACAAATGCAGGTCATACAATTTAACTAGATATATTTTAATTTAGTAGCAGAGTGTTACATAGGTAATTAATTGATTGCGTTGTTTCTCCTTTACTGGCGGTCAAGCGTTATATATCGATGGAAAACCTCGTTCTTGCTTTGCAAGGATATTGTTAGTGTGTTCGGATAACAGATAAAACTCACATAACAATAAGGTGCTTTCAAAAATGGCTTAAAACGATCTTTGTCGAACTCGTAAAAATAGGACAGAGTGAGAGAGACACTCTAGGCTGAAAATGCCTTTTTTTTTTAACTTATCCGACTTCTTTCGATAGGTACTCTGACCTACATAAACCTTGCTGTCGCCGCCATACCTCTCTATTTGACCTCGGAAGAAAACGAATAGCAAATGCGAGAAATCCGCTCTTTATCGCTCGAGGCTACCCCTCTTTAGATTCTGAACTTAAAAAAAAGTGTAGTAAATAACGTCACGCTTCTATTCGAGAGTTTTGACACCATTTACTCTCGTCGTACAGCAATAAATTAGAAATAAAAGCAATAAATAATAATGGCAATCACTTAACTCTAAGATTTGTTATGACCATCTAGGTAGATTAACTAAAATTCGGTGGCCGGTTTGTCCAGCGCAAATCGACTTCATAATTGGGCTGATTTTTCGCCTGGGTTTAGCCTTAGGAAAGGTCCTGCATAAAATGGAACCTATTCGACGTCTACTTAGAACGTAATTCGTGTTCATTGGGGCAAAGTAACCATTTTTGGGAAGTCAATTAGGTCAATAACAATTAATAATTTACCACGAGCTTGTATTACGAAGTTCTTTATCTTTTTCAGGTTGTACAAAATGAACGCAACAGCGAGCTTGAGAGCAGGCTTTGACTCGTTTATGAGATCTAGTAGTAAAGTGATCTTTTTTTCCGAAGCTATGAATCATTGACGAATAAGTGATATAAATGGATGATCTTTTTAATGTAAGAATAGGTTTTTTTTTTTAAAAAAAAAAAGCAGTTTCTTTATGGCGTCATGCTAATTTGGCTATTTTACAAAATTATTAGTAAAATACGAACCATCTCGGCATATATTACATATCTTTTCCAAATGGTATAACCAATTGAAGTGAATAGGGTATTGACAGTATAATATCGATCCGATATAAAGGCGGAAATAGCTATAAAAATAAGTCAAGTAAGTCTCCGGTTAGTAGCACATGCAGAAGGTTAACTTCGCACGTGCAAGTTTTGTAGTTTTATATAGACATACATATTCGTGATCGAGAACAGTTGGGTCTTCGGGCATCAACGAATTAACTACAATAGGGAAAAAAAAAAAAAAGGAATGTGAAATAATTCTAACAAAATTATCGACTGCTGAAAAAAGGTATTAGAATAACGCTACTAAACGAACGAGGTCACCGACTTCCAAGTGAGAAGTTACCTGGATCAAAGAAATATAATTACTCTAATTAGAATTTATATTACCGAGTTTTAGAAGAGCAGCAATCGGACGTATGTAAAGATATAGGTCTGGAATAAAGCAACAGTTTAGGTCAGGGGTTAGGCACACATGACTATAATGGAAAAACCTGTTATACGAAGCAGAAAAACTGCAACAGCATAAATGTCACTACTAATTTGAATGAACGAGGAAAATTGAAGCATTGTAGTAGAATAACCGGAACGAGATAACGAAATTGGGGTTGCAAAATCTCTGATAAATCGGAAAAAAAATGACACCGAGGTGGCTTTATAAGGAGAGAACTGCAATTAAACTATAGTTAGCTTTGCTAGATGTAACGCGAATCCAACATTTTTTCCTGCTAGCGGTGTCTGTTCAATTACGAAAATCCTTACTGGATCCTTAATTAATTCATACTGGAGGTTTCAATATTTCGGTAAGATTTAAAAATCAATTCTACCGGAAAAACAGTAATAAAAATTCACATGAAGGCCTATGCGGGAAAGATACTTTTTTGATACCAATCAATCGATCCCAATTGGCTAACTGAAACACAAACATGCCCTTATAGTTAAGATCTTGAAAATGTATGACATCTTTTTCGCTAATGTGGCAATAGGGTAAAATGTGTTTCGACAAAGTTTCGACAACTGGAAAGTTGAAGCGGCTGAAACAGCAGGAAACGTAACACAATTTATTCTTTAAAAATATTCAGGGAGAAACATTTGCTGTATATTTCTATACAACGTACCACTTTGTTTTTGAACACCAATCGACAGACATTGGCGACATTTGTACTCAGATGCAATGCTTGCGCTAATAGCTAAAATTGGTAATTCGGCGTAAAAAAAAGAGACAAACCAAATGCGGTAGTGTTGCGTGACTAGACTGAAAATGTTTTTACATAGAAGTCTATGTAAGAAGGTGTTATGCCACTCGATAGATCTTCATGAGCTGAGTAAAACGCAATGGAGAACCCTACATAAAAAAAATCATGTTTTTAATTGAGATGGTATGCCTACGCAAAGGTGGGGCGACTAAATGAACTTTTAACAGATGTTCATTGATAAAAAGCGTTTCCTCATGTATTTGAAAAATTCTAAGGTGAATTATTTACTATAAAAAATCAACAAAAAATAACAGATCCTCCCATTAGTAACAGAAAATAAAAGCAACTTTTTAAACTGGAAAGCGGCTTAGAGGAAGAATTGCTCTGTTTCACAGGAGGACAAGTCCATGATTTGTTTGCAAAGGCGAGTTTCACTTATATCGATTACGATATCGCTTTTGAAGCCTTCATTTGTCATAAACCTATTATGATTGTTTATTTTATCCTCCAAAAAATGTAATCGGGCGTGTTTTGAGTTTAAACGTTCAAGTTCTTTTTCAACCAATGCACAAAAAGGTGGAGTTGTTCAAGTATTTGTTCTAAGTAGCGTCTATTGAACCACGAAAAATTCCGCCAAAGTATTTTCCGTTTGTAAACCGAAACGTAAACTTTTGTAAACGTTTCTATATATATATATATATATAATACTGCACAACGGCGCAGATAGTCATATAAAAAAATATAACCAATACATGCATTATAGTCAAAATTATACACCATGATAAAGCACAGGTAATTGTTTAGACCAGAATCACGGATAGCTTGAGTAGTTATAATGACTTCACTGAGGTTAGGTCGGCCTTGAAAAATAGTACTGTTACTTCTGTCATCTAGACTGACTTCGCGAATAAGGCAAAAGTCCATGTTATGCTAATAGTTTCTCGCTGTCTAACGAAACTTTACGAAGCAAATGATGATTTTTAAGCTAGCTAGCCTGCTTTATAAAGCATAATTTTTTTTCTAGCCAAATTCACAACCGTTACTCCTAAGCATAAGATATTTAATTGCCCATATAGGTCGACCTCTGGGCCATACAATTTTACGCTGTAACGCTATACCTTCCACCAATAAGAGTACCTTTATATTATGTATTTTTTTGAAAATTGACGTGCACCGTCAATTTATTGTTGTTTGGCAAATACGATAGTGATTTTTTTCTTACGACAACCGTTGCTTTTCTATCGATTATGCCAACAGTGGCAGTTGTATTGAAAAAGTTAGTAGTTTTTACTATTTCAGGTGCGTTCCCATATAAACGAGTTTGTTCTTGGAATGCTGACGCAGCATGCCCAGGCTAAAGATGAATACGTTTCCGCGGCAATGACTAACACCTACCCTATGAATACCACATCATATCAGGTATTTTTTCTAAATAAATATTATTGTTATTATTGCCTTCTTCGCTATGTACTAGAAGCTGGTGCCCCCGGCAGTCCTGCATAATATGTCCTGTTTGACCATTAAATATGCATGTCTTTATTTTGTCGGCTTTTGTCTCCATACGCCTTCATCCTCTTCCTCGTATTTTGTTGAATTTTACATTTCAATTTAGAACACGAGATCTCATAAATAAGAAACTTGTCAATTACTGGGGATACATTCGGTGAGTCTTAGTAAAAATAACTAAGAATACAACAGACCACTGATATTGATAAGGATATATCGTACGGGAGTGGGCTCGGCCGGTAGCATCCGAAGTGGGCCTAGCTTGACAACAGTGTTGGATTAAGCAACAGGTTGACACTTCGAGAGGGCTTGTACTGCAGAAATCTCTCCAAGTAACTTCCTGATAGGCAACAAGTGCTGATAGTAAACAAGAGCATAGACTTAACGCTAGACTACGACATATTATAGTATAACAGGTAGGTCAGTACGTTGGTTACTTGATCTGTTCTGCTCCACACTGATTTTATAGCGTTTATGTTAAAAGCAAGAAACACTTTCGTGTAAACATGAACATCCATATTGGTTACGTTTTGCTTGATTATTAATTTTATTCATCGTAGGACATATAACCTTGGACACAATGTGTTTCGTCTTTAAGTTTAATCTTGAAGTTATTTTCAAGTATGCACAATGAACTTTTCATACACATATGTAATTGCTTAGGGCGAACATTAGTAGCATAATTAAAAAGATTTACATATTTTAATGCCAAGTTCCAGACGCAAATTATTTCATTACAGGATCTAGCAACCGGAAGTTATAACTTCCCCAAACGCAGAACTTGGCCCAGTAGCAGAAAGCGTACGAAATGCTATTATTTGAGAAGGATTGATATTGAGTTAATCATAATCACAGTTGTAGTTTCGTAGAAATCGAACTCCGTTGCCTTGCAGTCCACTAAACTGTTTGCACGCGTCTTACCTCCCTCTCGTGTCAATTGGCTCCCAGCATCCACGCGTGCTCTCGTTAGTCAATGTAGCACCACCGTACAGCTTCGCGTCCGTATCAGAAACGCTATATTTAGCGTTTCACGTCAGAACCTGCAGATAAAAATATGTTAAGTTACATTAATATAGACTTTAGTGGAACTCAGTTACATACTACGTACCGAGATCTGGCAACTAACTGTAAGGTACTGGAAGTTGGCCTCGAATAAGTTTGCCCGAAGACGCTCAAGCAAGGACACCTCGCTGCCATATAAGCCGAGTGATCAGCCTTAAGGTTGATCTTCTATATCAATTGAAAGAGAGTGTTTCGGGGATTGCTCCTATAAAGCAACGAGGTGGGGGTAAGGCTGTTTGTCTATAGTTATCAGTGATGTCGAAGATATAGAGGGTGGTCCGGGAGCTGTTTCAACAGATGAGGCTAAACGCTGGTTGTATTCACTTGACAATGCTGTCGGAGATCGAAAAGACTAAATGGTGGAACGAAGATAGATAGCGTCTTGTAAAGCAATGACGATTTGGTGATAATGTTGTATGAGTTCGAGAGTGTTTGCAGAATAGAACCGCAGATTTTGAACTCGGGAATAGAAATGCTAGTTTTGCTCCTTTCTCTTAATAACAGATCCCATAAGCCCATATAGTCCTATGGCGCCGTGTATGTGTCAACGTGAATACTTACGCATTTAACACTATGGGCTAACAGTATGTAGGCGTATATGAAAACTATATGAGGTGCCTTGTTGCTCATTACTTATTGTTTTACAATGGAACCTTTGTTGTTCTTCTCCCTTCATACAGTGGAAGCATGTAATTGTTATAGACGTAATAGAAACTTAAGAAGCTTACACGCCGCCTCCGTTATTAGTGCGCGGCGTGCATGCATAACATACTCTGGTACCAACTAAAAATTTGTCTAGATAAACAGTAAATAATTTTCACACAGTTTTTGCATACTATTTAGATACAATCGTAGTCCAAATTTGTACTGGGTAAGAAATTTCAAATGTCGCTTTTTATCTATTCTTGCACTTGGACTTTTTTTATTGCGATCTGCGACAGGTGGGCTTAGATGATGTCTCAATCTTAATACAGCAAGGCCGCGATCATGGTATACCTGGTTACACAGCGTTCCGCCGCTTCTGCGGTCTCGATTTGCAACTTCACCAATTCAAAGATTTCACTTCCATCACAACCCCAGAAACTGCTAAAAACCTAGCGTCTTTATACTCGTAAGTATCATACCGTTGCAAGTCGTAGGTAATATATATATAGCAATGCATTTTATTTTCAATGCAGCCAAGTAGAAATAGCTTCTATTATACATAGAGTAGTGGCAAATCATGGGTCTACGTAGGTACTCGGGGGTAAAACTGTATCGACCATTAAACGTACGCGCTAACTTTAACCCTGAACATATTTTTCGCCAATCACAACAAACGCTTGCTAACGAAATACGCAAATATAACTATCCGTATGAAAATAGACTGGATTAACCTAAATTTTGTCTCTCTGTGCGAAGCTGTATGAATCAATGCCTCGACATCTGCCAGGCTCTATAACACTTATATGCATAGTTATGTACTATTTATAAGTGTTTTTATTGTACTTTTTGCTGTTTTTTTATGTTTATATTTAGATTATGCACTGTATCGCCGTCGCTTGATAGTAAAATGCGTCCTCTACTATTCGTAAACTTAAAATTACATTACTATTAAAATATCCGAAAAAGTAAATCGCTAGGTCAAAGTCGGTCACTAAAGCGACGAGATTTACTAAACTTTGTTTTAAATGCTTCTTAAATTTGGTCTTGTACATTTTCTGGAAAAAGTATCGTTTTTTTTTTCAGGCTATAGAGCTAACTGGTTCTCTAGAGACGTTTTCGTTCGTTACAAGAGTCATTAATGGTATCATGTGTATATACAGTTTAGGACGCATTCGATCGCTTGGTAGATGTTCAAATATTTCTACTAAGCTGTGAACAGAATATAGTGTGTGCCTGTAGATGCCACCTGGTTCAATTCTAACTATTCATTTTCGTCCCATTGGGCCTTTTGTACAGATCTGTCGACGATGTGGACCTTTTTGTTGGGGGGATGGTCGAAACTCCACTGGAAGGGGCAGTCGTTGGTCCTACATTTGCATGTCTGTTAGGTTTGCAATTTCAGAAAAGTAAACAGGGAGACCGCTTCTATTATGAGAACGATCTACCACCCTCAAAGTTTAGTAAAGGTAAGCAAGGCTAACGGATTTCCTACACATATGATCTACCAAACTATTTACAGATTTTATAAATACAAACAAACATATACTTCAATACCGCTTTGGCAACACAATGGACACTGTCTGTCGAAGTAACCTACAACACCCGTTGCTAGCATTACCTCAGTTGGCTTGGCCCCAGCCTGAAACGAAGCGTATCAACGGCCGATTTTCACTATAAACCATTTATTGTGACTCTAACTTTACCTATTGTACCATTATAGGAACGCACTGCAATACCGATGGCCTCTTGATAAACTACTATATAATGCACTAAAAGTTTTGTTTCGGCACAATCGTTGTTTGATGCTGACGAGTGAATTGTGTCATTCCATTTCTTTTGCTTAATAATCGCCGGTCATCCTACATGCAGAACAACTCGCGCAAATCCGCCGAGTATCTTTAGCCCGTTTGATCTGCGATAACACCGTTGCCTCTGAAAGGGACGCTATTAAGCTACAACCTGCTTCGCTCTTTATGCCCGACCCGTTCTTGTAAGTAGTCCACTGCGTACGATTAACCCAGTCTCACTAAACCAACTTCTTCATAGGTTAGTACGCAGCGTGATCGACCCTGCCCTAAGCGATATCCGTAAATATTGACCTGTTAAAGTCTTACTCAAATACGATCCACACAAAAAAACTTAGCGAAGTTAAATTTTGGGCCGATAGCATGTCGAAGGTCCAAGAAGTATAAGGACTAAAGACGTCCGAAATGTCCAAGAGAGATGTACTCAAACTTCCCTAAAAAAATAAACCGTTAAGGTTTATCTGGTCAAACCATTAGCATTAGAGACTCCCCTAGCGCAAACGACTGCCAGTTTTCGCACTAAAAATCCAGAATTATCAGAAATGCCCTTTTGCATAATTTTTATAAATTAGAGAGATCTACAACTATAAACCTTATTGAGCGTCTTCCATTTCGGTCCATGAAGATGTTCTTTTTGAAATGTCATGAAAATTGGCATTAAGATAAATCGTCAATTTTGGATAAAAGAAGAACTTTTTAATGGTTGTGTAGTTCGTCCAGTCCAAAGTCCAAACTAGCTGACCTTCTCTCGTATCCCAAAAATGAAACTTTTGCCCCTTCGGAAACAAGTTTGTCGTTTGTTCTAAAAAAGGCTGATTGCAGTTGTCCGATGCAGATTCTCGGAAAGAAGTACAGAAGCAAATTTTTGGCCTGAGGTTAATTTAGTTACAAGAATTTTAGAGAAATGGCGAAATTCGAGTATACGAGGCTTCTTATGACTACAGATTGATTATGGTTTTTCGACTGAACAGGAACGCAGAGGAGGCGTGTTCATCACCTGGGCTGGAGCGGGTTGATTTCTCTGCCTGGAAGTCGTTGCGTTCAGCGGATTTCACTGATCAGTTTAGCAGGGACCAGCTTAAACTACAGCTGAGCATAGCGCGTGAAGAACTCGATAATCTACGTCGAGAGGAGATTCGTCTCCAAAAGAGGCAAGGGAGTCCAGATCAAGCGTCGTCTCAGGTTAGAATTACTTAGGCTAGATCTAGCATAAGTTTGCCAGTTCTTCGAGAACGCGAGGGCATTGACAGCAGAAGTGAACTTCAATATAGACGGGCCGATAAAACGATAAAAATTGTATTTCGCTATACCCATCGACATCTAATAAGCTGCGATTTGATTCTGCTGCAATATCAGTATATCGGCGATTTCTAGCTGACATTATGCTTGCGTGGAGAGATTAGGGCCTTCGTCGGGCCTTCTGTATTTGCATTCTCTGCCGCCCCCTATTCCTCGTCACTTGTGTATGCTTTTCTGATTTTCCCAGCCGTATTAATCAACGCGCTTCTCATATCGACTGTAAAGCAAATTGTGATTTTATGAAATAAGATTAGTTTTCATTAATGCTGATAGGTAACAAAGCTCAATTAGGGCAAGCCGCTACGTCGGATATGTTTAGCGAATAAAAATCATAATAATATTTTATGACAAAGTGGTAATTTGTCGACGAAATTACAGTGACTTAGCTATCTTAGGAATGTCTCGCACGGTTCGAAAACATAGGACTGAACTACTTTTTATTTAGATAGAATTGCATATCATACGAACTTGAATGACTTTTTGGCGCTGACTAACTTCACAAACGCAGTCACCGATGATATTAAATAGATTTCTTTATTGTACGCGTGTGCCTAAAACATGAGTACACATAGGCCGTTCTCTCAGCTCTGCTTCGACCAAGTGAAGATGCACTGAGGTTAGCTAACGAGTCACTACTGCTGGAGCTTGCTTCGAAAGGAATTGTCTTCAACTATCTTCATACTCTTGCGTAAGTGGAAGAGCTAAAATTTTTAACAACAGTTTCGAATTCATGAGCGTATTCTCTTCTGACGCTCACAGTTGCCCGATGTCTAATGGATAACCCTATCATAGCTGCAATTCTATATATAAATCTATATCGTATATTTTTTTTACCGGAAACATTCTCGTTGTGTTTTCTTCATTAAGTTTATAGGAAAAAAATAGACCCTTTAGATAGGCTAGCGAGTGTTAGCTTCAAAAGCGTGCCTGTATGTCCTCGATCAATGCTTAGTCTTTAACCGTGCGGTGCAGACGTCGTATGCTACTGCTACGCATATAATAAACAGTTGCATTTGCCGGAGAGTGATGCTAATCTATAACAAACACTAATTATAATGTTTCGTTTTAATGCTTCAAAAAAAAAGTTAGGACCTTTACTTTGGACTACAAAGATGGCTATAGGAGAAGTGAAGGTTTGCTCTGTGTTCGATGAGGACTTTATAGCTCAGAGATATAGATTTATCCAATATCCTATCTTTTACTAAAAGCGGTCGACCTAAACACGTCGTCTCCAAAAAACCTCAGCAAGACGCCTCCTTTGGGCCTAGGATGCCATGTTGAAACGTTGCAGCTACGTTTGAATAGTGTTTTCAGCTATGACATCGTCATGACACCTGTCATACCTAGCGTACTGCTAACTTTTAGAGCTCCGCAAAAGTAGCTATCTAAAACAATTGTTTTTAGCCACAAATTTTAGAAATTTAAAGTACATTTTCAGATAGAAGAACGTCACGATAACCACGGCCTGGTAAGGCACAAAGAAGCCTTTCCGAACACCCCAATATATCCGTTCTGACAGAAGCTTTGTTTTGAAATACCTTCATTGGTTATTGCCGTAATAACGGAGAGCTCCCAAATCATGCTAATGGTGATATTTGTGTTTATTTCTGGATTTGATTTACAGTTCAGATCGAGACGGTGAGCGTGAGGCGGATAGCATGCAAGATCTGTTGGCAATGTTGGCAACAGTCGGATTACCCGAAGATTTACGGCCCACGCGAACTCCTGGACACTGCGATGATACCGTTTTGCCTTGTGATCACACTACAAAGTACGCCTACCTGTCCGGCTTGCGATTGGCTTTAGTCGCATCTTAGAATATATAACACTTTCCGAATTAGTAAATAGGTTTGTATGACATTTAGGGCTTTTTAGAGGTCACAATTCAAGGTGTGACCAGCGGAATGAATTTGGCAACGCGAAGTGCTGGAGTTGATAGATCTGCCCTACCCGTATGATTTGCTTCGGTATGGGTAACGAGCTTGTAAGAAGACGTATTGAGAATTTATTGAACTAATATGTTATACACCTAAACATGCCTATTATTTCGCTCCTGAGACGTAGGTTTACAAAGTGCCGCCTTGGGCAAACTAAAACAATATTATTCTGCGCTGGATTTAAAAATAAGTCAATAGTGAATTTAACAGTTTGCGTTTCAAATATCCTGAAGATTCCGCACAATGACCGGCTGGTGCAATAATCTTCGTTACCCTTTTTTCGGGAAATCGCTCACACCATTTGCTCGGCTTGCCCCGGCTAAATACTCCGACGGTGAGCCTAATATATTTGTTTGACTTAAGAGCCCTAATTCTGCTAGGTATCCTTTAATCAACCGTATTGAAATCGAAATCGAGTAGCAGCTTAAATCGCTTTATCGCCTGGGCCTATTGTTGCCTGTACGATTCGATGGACTTTCGAGATACCTCTGTTTATGTTCGCACATAAAAACATGTACAATGCTCTTCATCCTTTTTGTGTAGGCGTGTCGGAAATGGCGACGATTGGCACGACAGGCCAGCCTTTGCCCAATCCTCGAGCAGTGTCCACAGCGATACATTACGACATCGCCGACGCACATCGTCGTTACACTCTGATGCTTATGCAATGGGGCCAGTTTCTCGACCATGATATCACGCTCACACCGATGGTCGAATACCCGGACAAATCGAATATCAGTACGACCAACTGCATTCGTAAATTAACACCATAACGGTCTAGTAACAGCCAGGGAGAAATGTTTACATGTCTACGAAATGTTTTACCATATTAGAGCATACGGTTTAACAGTTACATACAGACTGAACACGGATGATGTATTATCAAACGTGAGTCACTTTGACGAAGACAACGAGAACGAAGCGTCTGTAACGCTATCGGCGTCGGTGACGGCATGGATCGCCGCAGCAGAAGAATGTTTTCATCTAGACGAATCGGAAACTGTCAGATAAAATTGCAGTCGAACGATTCCATCAGAAATAAGGTAGCACTGAAACGTAGCAAACGCTAAACTCGGGGGAAGAGGACGCTGACAAGATTAGTTAACATCGGCGGAAAATGGTCGCTTACATATTTTAGGAGTGATAGATTTCCGGGAAATAACTACATGATATCTATTCATCGCAGCACATAAATTTTACAAATGAGCAGGATCCTCTTACCGATGCGATAATGTAACGTAATGTTACATCTGGATTAGAATAGTGAAACGATGTTGGTTGCACCCGTGTGGGGCAACACGATGCACCGCTACGATAATCGCTAGATGACTCGGCACAAACTCAACAACACACATGAGGAAAACGATTAGGTCATTGTCGTAATTTTTCGATAGAGTCCGGAAAGCAAGAATTGAATAATTTCACTGACTGCTACCGCCGCCAACAGTTACTTGTTAGACAAGTTGTTGTTTTTCTATCGAATTGTACCAAAGGTCAAATTTTGATATTAACGGTTACTTTACAAGTTGTTGTATTGTTTTTATTGAGTTTAGGTTTTGAAGAAGGTGTATCGTTTTTAAAAAACGGTGGCTTCAAGAACCATACAATAGAGAACGTGCTGGCCAATAAACTATGGTACGCAGTTGTAAGAATATACTGTGCCAAATCGGGCCCAAGTAGTGGCTGAAAGCAAAGCTTAAAATGCAAATTGAAAACAATGAAATCTCATAATTGGGAAAATATCGATCTCTTATTGTTCCTAGTATGAGATAAAATACGAGAAAGTATTAGAATCTAATCTTTTCTAATTCGGTTTTGGTAGTATCTTCTATAATCTCTCGGTGGGCTTTTATTTGCTATCTTATTCGCCATAGCTATTTTTATTATTTTATAAAATGTGGGAACTGTCGCCCTTCAAAAACTAGAACTTTCATTTTCTCCCCTGAGCTCGCGATCGAGCTACGTAAAAAAATAAAAACGTTAACAGGTATCATTCAAATGGCACACAAGCAATTGTTATTAGCTATTCTTCATAAGAATAAATCATGTCTTGGAAAATATCGTTGAAATGCTTGCAGATTGCAAACGTTGCGACTCTGCTACAACGGTTCATCCTGAGTGCAGGCCAATTAAAATACCCCCGGGCGATCGGCATTTCCCTGCGCGACAGCCTGATGGATCGAATAACTGTATAAGCTTTGTGAGGTAAAGTCTGACTGGCTAAACTACATTTAATTTAATAAATGCAACGAACCTTTTTGGGTTCGGGGCTCACTCGTATATTACTTATTCTAAATATAAAGCCATTTCGAACTAAGGAAAACTATTAACATCATTCGCTTTGCATGATATATTACTATATCCAATATAGCAGAACCTTGCAAAAACGTTAGTAAGCCTTTTGTTGGCACTATTCTCAGGGTGTGGTAGAAAAGCAATTTATATGAAAAATATTTCTTCTATTTTGTAGAACTGACCAGTTTTCTAAACAAGAAAAAATACTGTGTTGGGCTTTTGTAGATTCAAGAGGCCTTATTTAAGGTTACCGCAAAACAGGTCATTAGGGCAAGACGGCTCAATAGAAATAATTAACAAGGCTCATTGCTTTCTGCAACGTAGGTCACTGCCTGGCCAACAAAATCTAGGCGCCCGTCAGCAACTTAACCAGGTATAATCTTTTATTATAATAATAATGAATTTACAGTTGATAACGTGGCGTTCATGAGGTGCGATTGTGAGTCTGTATGACATCAGAAGCCATTTAGAACTAGGAGATTCGAGTAAATAGCATATTTGGTCTTATTGAAATAATTAACCATCCTTACATCTATAGGTTACTGCATTTATCGATGCTTCAGCCGTTTACGGCTCAAATCGCTGTGAAATGCGACGCCTTCGGTCTTATCGTGGTGGCCGACTCAACGTGACAAATATCGGGATCGGCCTAAAGCCCCTTCCGCCACAGGTATAGTCATTTTATTTATATCATAGTTATTATATTCCCTGAACAAGTTTTTTTGACTATTTTCATATTGATCCAACCAATCGATTTGGATAGTTCGTCTGATCTTTTCACATTGTACTATAGATGCACACGGCTACTCCAGCTGAACCAGATATCGATCAGTGTCTGCCTGAATCCTGACGGATTTGATTGAAATTTATTATGCGAAAGACGTAATCACTATCGCTATCTTCTGTTGACAAACTAAATGGATAAACTTTTAAAAACAAGTTTATTCATTGAATTTGTCTGTTGTTGCCTAAAATGCAACTTGTCTTGATGCTCAGACGGCAACGCATAAGGAGTGTCGTGCGCCGTCACGCTTGTGCTTCACAGCAGGCGACGACCGCGTGTCAGAACAGCCTGGCCTGGCAGTAATTCACACCATGTTACTTCGAGAACACAATCGTGTCGTGGAAAAGCTTTCCCGTGTCAACCCGCATTGGGAGGACGAACGGCTATTTCAAGAAGGTATGTCCTATCAGGTAGGCGTATATATAGGCCTAGTAATAGTTTAAGAAATCATGATTATCTTGATAGGTCTCAGGAAAGAACGATCGTCTTACATTGACATCTCTGTGCTGTTCATATTTGTCTGACTAAAGTATTAAGATATAAACAGCCAACTCAGTAATGACTATTCTTTCTGCCTATTTGTCATGATTACGCCTAATGCAACAAATAGGTCGTCGAATTGTTTCGGCTGAAATGCAACAGATAACCTATGGGGAGTTTCTTCCTCGGGTGCTCGGCAGAGCGACTATGGACCACTATGAACTCAATCTTGCCTCCAACGGGTATTCTCGCGCATACAACCCAGAGGTATGGGTATATTCGGGGTGGCTTGTGCTATGATGTAAATGCATTAAGTATATTTGGGTTCACTTGTTACATTGTATTCATAATATAAATGAGAATTATTGACCAGGATCGTAAGGATAATCGCGTCCGTTAGGATGGCGTCGAAAGAAGGCCGGGTGGTTAGAATTATGTTTGCCGTTGTAGAGATGGCGTTAAACAGAATCGGAATCCGTTCAGAAAATTAACTTGTTATATAGTTCAATACTGTTGGATGTCAATGGGCTGTAAAACTTTAGTTGTACTGCATGGTGACCAAGCTTTGTAAGCTAACCTATATATATATATATGGCCCACATTTGTTTCACACAAGTGTCTTTCACATAGTGATATCTTGTACTATTCGCACGTTTTGCATGTCTCATGGGTTCTCTGCATGAATTTAACTGGACGCTTGCACAGTCAGTGAATTAGATTGGATATTCATGCCCATTTGCCTTTGTTTCCGTAAATGGACGTACAGGTGGACCCAAGTGTATGGAATGAGTTCAGTACAGCTGCTTTCCGCTTTGGCCACACGTTGATTGCGCCGTTCTTCAGACTTCTCGGAAATGAATACGATGAACAGCGGCCGGAAGCTCTACAGCTTCGCAAAGGATTTTTCAACTCTGATATGCTTTACAGACGTAAGAGTTAGCCAATGTTCGCAGCCAAACAGACTTACGTAGCCATTCATGGGATCACGATCACTTTCATATATTGAAGACATATGTTTAAGAAGATTTCAGAGCAAAAAAAAGGTGCGCTTAGCTCTAGCATTAGCCGATTCCAGATGAATATAGAGCAGGCGGGACGTTTCTCTCAGCAGCTGGAAACAGAAGGCGTCCTATCGAAGGTAGAGGAATAAAAGGCCGTTTGCAAAACGGAATGCCGGTCCGCCTGCTTATAAATTTGGCGTGTTGCAAAACCAACACAGTTTGCAGGCCCTCAATCAGGCCATGTGTACGCTCTAGAGAGAAACTTCGGCAGAACGATCACTATGAATATAGTTCCCTATAGCTCAATGGACTGTTGTTTTGTTGTCAGTCCATTTCTAATTGTATAACTTTCACCAGGGAAAGTTTGATACGTTTTTATCGACTTGAAAAATTAGAAATTTCGATGCTGACATAAATCTTGTAACTATCAACAGTTGTATCAGCGTTGTACGTATACTACTATAGTTACTTATGAAGATGTTCTGTGATTCTAGTTAGAGGATTTCTGATACAATCACGATAAACTTTATGGCACGATACATCGCTATATGTAGTACTGCCAGAAAGGATTATCTAAAAATATAGCTAAAATAATGTATAGATCACTTCCTGTGGGATCTAATCATTGTGCTCTATTATCCCGTTATCTCTCTCTTTAAATCCATTTTAAATGACGTCCGCGCACCTAAATACGGTCGTAACCCTATATAGTTCAAGTTTTCAAGGGCTTGATGTAAAGTAAATGGGAAATAATGCTCACACGATATAATGAATAGATTATATATATACGTGATATTATTACTGCTTTCGTTACCAGGCACTCAAATTGTATTGTATTGCATTGCATTGTTTAGCCGGCGCAATTGATTCGATGTTGCGCGGGCTAGTTTCAGTATCGATGCGGAACTTCGATAGCGCGGTAACTGAGGAGGTGACGAATCATCTATTCGAAGAAAGGAGAAAGCCCTTCTCCGGCATGGATCTCATAGCGTTGAACCTTCAGCGCGCCAGAGACCACGGCCTAAGTGGTTATAACGAATACCGCCATAAATGTAATCTGAACAGAGCAACGTCATTCGAGGATCTCGTGGAGATACCGGAGGCTGTTAGACATCGCCTGGCTCTTATTTATGCGTATGTTAATAATAATAACAAAAACTAGAAAACACTTGGTCGAGCTTTTTATGAGATATTAATTTTCTGAGCGTTCTATTAAACTACACTCGTTTTTTGTTTTTCCAATGAATTACAAAATTCCCGAATTGTGGAAATTTGAAAGCGGCTTAAAACTGCTTCTGTAGATATTGTGCCGTAATTGTTTTTATTCATGCGAATCATCTGAGTGATCGGATAGGTAAACTAACAACGAAGGAGCTAACCTTTCCTTCCCATAACATGTTCTCACTACTAAATTAGCCATGTAGACGACATCGATCTATTCACGGGTGGACTTGCGGAGCGGTCACTCCATGGAGCTGTAGTAGGGCCAACGTTCGCCTGTCTTATCGGTGCCCAGTTCTCCAAAATGAAACGAGGAGATCGATTCTTTTTCGAGACAGACGATCCAGCCGTTAGATTCTCTGAAGGTAAGAGTTCTAACGAATTAATCTGTTATACAAGGACATGGCAGGCTATTGGCTCCGATGTGCCACTAACGATACCACTCTAATAAGAGTTCGAACCATTTTGATTCCTCAACAGTGACAAAACGTGAATATGATTCACATGTAGCATCCCCACAATGTAAACGCTTTCTGGCGATATTAACGTATCAAATACTGCAAGGCTTCGTCTCAATCGAGGTTTCACATGAAGTAACTTTTTCCTGCTTCAAAGTTATTGTTGCGCTAAGCCAGTGTTAAATAAAACATAATGTCTTGAACGCATGGGCAGCTCAATTGGCAGGTCTTCGAGGAGTGACTTTGTCGCGGCTGTTGTGTGATAATTCTGATCGGATAACGACAGTTCAGAAGAATGCTTTCGACCAAATCGACGATTTTCTGTAAGTGGTCCTTTTACCAGACAAATCTATTCTCAACAGAACCAGCTTAAAAGCAATAGTCCTAACCAGAGCCTGATTTGAAAAGAACGGTCGAATACTTTAAATATTTCTTAGTGCTCTTAGGTTCTTAAAAAACTATGAGTGGGGCTTACAATATCCGCGTATCGCGGACGACTTTTAGCGTTGAGAATGCCATTTTTAAGTTATGCGCAATCATACCCCATAATTTTTTAGCATCATCACCTCCATTTAGCCAACTGTTCATTACCTGGTGGGCCACCCGTTAAAAATAATAACCGCAAAAACCATCTACATAACTACAAAGCTAACGCAGATTTAAACATGTGGATTAAGTAGATTCTCTGAGCAGTTTAATGATGGCAATGTTTTTCTTCAATACGCTTCACGTCTTGTATGAAAAGCCATGGCCGCTCTTCACTTTGTTGTTGCTGGGAAGCTGTACGTGCCTGATGCATCTCTCATGCAAACATTTATGCGGCTAACCCCCTTACAAAATATAGTTTACAAACTTACACGAACATCTTGACCCTCACAATACAGAAATCCTCGAGTTGCATGCAGTACGCTACCATCCTTGGACTTAAAGCTTTGGAGAGACGGGGAGTCGTGTTCCGTGCAAGCAAAGAACATACCGCGAGGACAGTCGCTAACAGTATCTCCGTGCAGAAGCTGTACATGCACAGCTGAAGGAGTAAGCTCTTTATTATATATATTCGTATTTTTTCAATTGATATCGCAATGCGCCGTTCCTATGTCTCCTACTTCGGCGTAACTTAAATCATATATTCTTAAACTCACGCCTACTTGTATTGTCATTTGCCCAACCTATTAGGTGTACTGCACGCCGGTTCGTATATCAGACTGCTTTGCTCTGTTAAAAACGCAACACAATTCTGAGATTTTCGAAGACGCGGCTTGCAGGGTTCAGTGTGCGTTTGCTATGGTAATCACCGATTCGAGACGTGCCACGAGACCCATCGAACGGCACCCATCGCAGCAGGCATCACGCTCAGAATCCGAAGAAACAGATAGATTTTAAGTGCCCATTATGAAGATAGAAAAAATATTGAATTCGTCCACTTTGTTGTCATAACGTCTCTATTTACATAGCATACATTATTGGACCTTGTTGCAATTACTAAAATTACTAAAAATATTTTCATTTGTGTAAGTATTCTTTCTATTGTACCTCGAGTGCATTGCAACATTGGGATGATAGTTTAGAAAGTCAAGCGATTGAACAAAATACCGAATAAAAAGTATAAATAGCATTAGATGCTAAAAAATAATTGTTTTATTTTCGGTCATTTCGAACCGAACTGAGTTCTTTGTCTCGTCCTATCTCAGTATCTCTGAACACATCGTTGGCTCATGTATTGATACTAACTTTCGGTTCTGCACCTGTACTTGCCAGCGTGACGCAAAAAAACTTCTATTCTAGATTAAGACCATTGGAGTAAAGATCAGTTAAATACAAGAACCGCTACATAGCGTCTGTTTCAAAATTGCTGACCTTCAAGTCTTAATAGGTTCACTGTTTTAGTATAATTTATACCTATTACTGGAGGAGATGTGCATGAGTGTTGTATACATTATAAACTGATTCTTCCGCTTATTTGTAGCGATAAATATACCGGTTAAAATAAACATATGGGTTTTGTCGATGTATTCTTGGTTACTTGGTACTTCTGCGTGCGTTTTCCAAGTAATGGTACTACTCGTTTTTTTTTTTTTTTTTTCTAATAGTGATCGTATTTCTAAAATATAAAGAGAGAAAAAAAAAGTTGCGTAAGCAGTACTAGGTAAGCAATACTGAGTTTACAGAAAAGCAAACCCAATGACCCCAAATCTCGAAAACAGTTTCCGTAACATTTGACCCATTCTTTCATTAATGTATGCAAACGTTTTTTTTGTTCAATATATATATATATACCTGCTGGCCCGACTAAATCCGGGCAAACCCGGAAAAAAGCCAAAGATGTTTATCTGCGTGTTCTATGAACTGTAAATCAAGTCAATTGTAAGGTCATTACTACCCTACAGGTGGACCAGACTATTCAAAGGGGCTTGCTAGATTTAAAGACAAAATCTCAAACTCCTATTTCAGTCAGCCATCTGCGGCTTATAAGAAACTCGGATAACAAAGAATTAAATAACGAAAGAATCAAGAGAATCAGCTACGAACAATAGACTATTGTCAAGCATCTTAAATATACGGAATTTTACAAGAAATTAGAAGACTGGGTGTGCCACGGACAGCGTAAAGCGTACAAGAAAATAAGACTGCTTCTTCATTGAACATCGCGTTCGGCGACGAGCAGCTACAATGACAGGCGTCCACACAGAATTGTCACGGGTAGCTAGAAAATATGTCTCCACGTCGATATGAAGTGGAGACAGGAATGGATAGCAGGAAACTACATGGAGGCACTAAGCTAAGTCAAATCTCTATCTGAAAGGACCATAGTTTGCGTTCGGCGCGGTTGGAAGGCCTTTATACAGCAGAAACTGCTTGAAAAGAATGAAACAACAAGGATCAGCATGTGGCCCAGCTGCATAGATTAAACGAGGTTATCCAGCAGAAAAAAATTCAACAAACGGAGCGGAAGCTTCCGTTTCTACAAAACTGTCAGGTGTCCCATAGCGACGAGGATTGTTAAAGTCATTGCGGTGTTTGAATGGGAGGTTTTCGCTTCCACCGTATTCTCTAGACGTTTTTTTCCCCTAGATTTTTACCTATTACTAGCGAATGAAATAAGTAACCGTAAATAGGGTCTTAAAACATGGATGGGCCGCTTCTCTAACACCTGGCTTAAAAATTTCTGGTCAGAAGAAACAAGTAGGCCAAGTGCATAATTAGAGAAAGCCCTGAAAAATGATGACGAACGCAAAATAAGTTTGTTGCTGGTATCCGAGTAAAACACTGCATCCATTGTTAGGCGAAGAACGACCATTTCTTTGATTATATTGTATTGGTAGGTTTTTCCCAATGAGAACATCCTGTCACGTTAGTCTTAAGTCTTCCAAGGAAACTTTTAAAACATTCAAACAGCTATGCCTCTCCTTCAACTTTCATTTGGTAGCAAAGGCTATGGTGAATTGAATGAATTCATTTAATATTCGAGATCAAAGTATCACTAATATATCTGCTTATATGTTTCGAATTAAAAGAAAACTTACTCTTCAGTCGTTATTGCTGGTAAGCAGACATGTAACATTTTACATCCTAAAGCGACTAAAATGTTTGTATATCATGGTCCAGTGGTCACAGGTGCACCGTCCTGGTTACGTTTATAGTAAATACCGGACCGAGGTTTGTTGCGCGGAGCCGCCCTTGTGCGTATCGTATGTATTTTTTTTCGCGCGGACACAAATCTAAGCTAACCGTATATTGATTATTTTTGATAAACCCTTTTTACTCTCTTAAACACTAAAAAAAAGGTACGTTTTAAAAAAGATCTTTCCTGGGCCGGCGTTTCTTTGTATGCAATTTTCACATGACGTCAGCGTCCTAAATATTATTTTTAACATAATTTTCCAGTTTATGCCTGTTGATTGGTAGCAGGTATTCTTTCAGGAGGGAATTTGAATTTGGCGCCGTCATCATAGTTGTCCGCCTCACAGCGCCGCCTGCTGGAAAGAATCAGCTGAGCCCTTCTGTCTGCGTTGAACTAAATTTTGTGAATAGACGATTATGTTTGACTTAGTAAAAACCTCTGCTTCAAAAAAGTCTTCCCACGCGATTTCTAATCTGAAGCAGTTGCCCAGTGACCGTTACATGAAGTACTACCTTAACGTGGCCTGGTGTTAACAGGTACGTTACGATAATAGTTCTCAGTGGGACTCCTGGAAAGATCTACAACAGTCAGACAATGGTTGTTCCACTGCGCGCGAAACGAAGATGAAACTATTTAGTTAACAACAATATAGTTTACTCTCTTACTTCCGTAAATACTATTTGTTGGCTATATCTAATTCGAAAATAGTACCCATGCATTATGGTAATGATCATGTTTTTCGTGTTTTGCGTTCGGTAAACAGGCCTTGGCATTACTTTAGACGGCTGGCCCCTTCTAGTACAAAACGAATTGTATCTAAGCTCGGATTCAAACCCATCACGTGTACCTAACTTTAGGAGGCAAGCTTGTAATCCACTGCACTATCATAAAGACAGCAAAAACGATAAGCGAAGATAAAACAACATTTGACATTTTGTGAACTAATAAAAAAATTTGTTGTATTGCTGACCTTATTGCCTCCGACAAACTGCTTCTTAAAACTCTCAATGATTGTATGAGTATTGTTAGGAAACAGCATATATATATATATATATATATATATATATATGTATATATATAGCCAACGAAATATAGAAAGTAAAAGATGAGAAACATTTTTACCAGAATGCTTTCTAGTTCAAAGAAGATTACCAAGAGTATGATTGAAGTTTTTGCTTAAAGTAGACCACCTTTGTTAATTTGTCAAGTAAAACTTGTGTAACAATAAAAGCGAATATGGGCAAGCCTTAAACTCCAATTCTCAAGAAGCAGTGCAATGAAGCTGCTCAAGGTCAGGCAGGCAAATTATGTTCTGCCACCCTGAAGAAGTAATGTCGGTCACAACTAATCGGCTGCCTTACTATAAAAAGGCATTTAAAGGAACGTTTGCATAGAATAAAAGTAAGGCCATTAAATTACCAATTGCTGATGTAATTCGTGTTTTTTGAAAGAATTAAACTATAATTTTTTTAAACTGCATTGCTTTAGCTCGGACCACCACGTTGGAATATGCCAATTAGGTTAGTAATAAGGTATAATGACTGCTTTAATCTTGCCTGGTGACTCGCTGGTGGTATGATGAAAAATAAAAATAATAATATTTTAAATGTAGAGAAGGGATGTGATTAAGTGGATTTGTTCTCTCAAGGGAAGGCAGCTTAATCTTTCACGTTTCCCTTACATGGTACTTACTACTTAACTTATGCTGAGTTCTTCCTGCTAATATCGAATTTTTACATAAAAATATTTGAACGCTAATGATGATGGCCAGAGATTATATTGTATAGGCCATTACCAGTATTGTTTGCATGCTAATGTTCAATGCATAGTTTTCGTAGATACAAGAGAACGTGGCTTCTATTGAGCGGTACAACGTAGGCTATTTGTAATGTCAGTCAATCAAATTCTGTAATAGCATCTCTCTTACAGACCTAATTAATTTCTTAATCACGGAGAAGAGCATACCAGTAACGACGTTGGTCTCAAGTGTTTAGCTTTCAGAAGATGTTGGCTTTGCGGCTTAATTCAGCTAGTATTTTTAGTTCTGCTATGCAGAAGACAAGCTGAGCGCAGCACGATCCTACCCTCCCCTCTCCTCTCTCACTTTTTCTTTATCTTAGGTTTGTTTTTACTTCATCTTTGTTGGTTTGTGCTTGTGCAGACGACAATCAACAACAAAAGCAACTAACACGAAAACACACGTTGGTACGGCAGGCGCTACCCGCGCTCAGCTCCTGCAAAGGCCCGTAAAAGCTTGGATTTCAGAAAACCTTCAGTCTGTTTCAGTTTTTAGCAGCTCCAGCTGATGTTTTTTCATGTTGTCTGTTTATATATTTGTTCTTGATTTTACGTGACCACTCCATATTCAGAAGTGCGCTACGACGACGAGTTAGAAGGATATATCGAAGGAAGCACCGAAAAG
This sequence comes from Varroa jacobsoni, assembly GCF_002532875.2. Classification (NCBI taxonomy): domain Eukaryota; kingdom Metazoa; phylum Arthropoda; class Arachnida; order Mesostigmata; family Varroidae; genus Varroa; species Varroa jacobsoni. Next base: position 271,994 of record NW_019213608.1, read on the forward strand.
AACTTAAAAATTATGGAACTTCAAGAGAAATCTGTTGCAAGTGAGTAATCTAAACTGTGTGTTATGGCTCTTTTCCTGCAGTTGATGGAATTAACTGCATCTTTGTTATGGTGTCTGTAATTTTAGTATTAATGAAAGATAAGGACCGTACATAAGCCAATTAGCCAATGAACCCAACCGTATCTTCGATAAATAGCCATAACTTGTGAAAAGATAAAAAGAAAAGAAAGGTTTCATATTAGATATAATTTTCTTTGTATTTCTCTCGTGTACACACATTGCCTTTGAACCTGGTCCGTTGTGGCTCGTGTACATTAGATATACACATATTTGGTAAAAAAAAATAAGAACAGGGACACTATTCCTTGCATCTAGCGTGTATAAATATCGCATTAAGCTGCTCCATTTTATCGAGACCTGCTTAGATCGACTGAAATTGCTTGAAAGCGTTTTTATCAAAACAAAAACATTTGGCCACTATTGATGCGAATTATAACGTTTATACAAGTAAAGCGTATACTGACAAAATTGTGCATTTAAATAGGACATCTAAACTCTATACGCATTTGTATAAGACCGCAATTATTTGTATTCAAGTATTTCATCTATAAAAATATTCCTCATTTAAGCATGTACCACTTATTTAGCAGAAGTAATTATGTAGATTAGGTAATGCACGCATTAGTAGCATAGATTGTAAAAAGAACCTGAAGACGAAAAAATAAATGGAAAAAATGATCGCTGGATTCAAAATTACAATTTTGACAAGTGCCCCTGTTTCAATGACTACTTTGTTATAAACGTTTAACCTTTCAGGAAGGGTTACGGCAGTCGACAAGCGGTTAATGGGCCGGCTTGCTTTGAAGTACCAGGTGGATTTGAGGTACGTTCTTGCGGTACTTAAGGTCACCAAATGGGACGCTGGAAAGGCCGAGCTGGAGATTCAAAACGGGGAGGAGTGCCGTCATTTGGTTGAGACAATGGCACAGGAATTCAATCGAGACTCTGCCGAAGTTCGTAAACTGTTGGACTCGGTTAGTTGGAATACTATGGAAGCACGAAAATTTGCCCAGCAGCACCGCTCGTGGCGTATACCTGAGGCTAGCAAAGCGAAAGAACGAGACATAAAGAACGCTGAAGCGCAGCAGAATCCCGAAAATGAGAAGAAAAAATTTGCCTGCACATTTTGCCCGATGTCATTTAATCGGCTGCGGTTCTTTGAGGTACACGTAAAGGCGCATGACGGGCCAAAACCATTTAAATGCCAAAGTTGTGGTTTTGCTTTCGGGGCTGAAGAGCATCTCTCAGCCCATATCCAGGCGCATATAGACAAGAGCTATGCATGCGACCTCTGCTCCGGTCGATTCTCAAGACGTGAGCATCTAATTAGACACTTGGCTATACACGCACGAAGCAGTAAAAAACATATGAAACAACACATTAAAAACCGAATCAAGGAGATCAGCAAGAACAAAGACAACGCATTCACGTACAAGGGCAGCATTAAGAAAGCGATCAGTATTGCTAATAAGGGTATTGGTCTCAAATGCCGTATCTGCAGCCGAACGTTCACGACGAAAACATGGCTAACACGCCATATGAAGGACACTCACGATGACATCCCATTTCAGTGCAATATCTGTGATCAAATCTTTGCCGATCGGGATATTCTAGAAGCACACGTTAAATCTCACGGAAAACAACGATTCCGCTGTACATTCTGCAGCAGTGCCTTCCTTCGAAAAGATCACCTCCAACGCCACATGAACAGTCACACTGGTGAGCGAAACTTTGCCTGCGACGTGTGCGACAAAACTTTTATACAAAAAGCTCACCTCAACGAGCACAAGCGAAGTAAGCATGGTGAAGTAACTGGTCAGTAGCTGTGTTGCCACGAGCGTTGGGAATATTGAGCCTTTAAGAACACTCACGAATAATTCTTCTGTACATTAACGAAATATTTCATTAAACTCATTACATTAATGTCCCCTTGCATACGCACGCATTTACGTTTCCCATTTTCAAATAATTACAAAGGCGACGCATCCTATATACTCATTTACAGCACACTTTCTGTGGTTGAGAAAGAGACTCCGCAGCACCCGACTGAAGGGCATTATTGATGCTTCATAGGTACGAATATTTTTTAGATCTCGCGGAAACCCATTTCGTGGAACAGTGAAAATATTCCATCGTAAATTAAAGTTTATACTGTAATTACTCCATTATGCATTTGTGGCAATAAGCAATGATGTCACAAGCGACTTCCATTAATATTTCGTGATGGTGGCAGGTTCTTTGGCGCTTCTCCATAATCTAACAGGTGGAGCCCAACGGGATAAACGATTTTACCGTCGTTGTATTTTGTTGAAGAAATGTTTGCTGTAATAATTCCATTGGTGCTAACTAGATTGAGTCATGTTTATAGAACAGTGAAAAACGTAACATTTACTTCTGTAAGAGGCGAAAGAGGTTTAAATTCTAAATTGACTTAATAATGTAATATGTGATAGCAATTGTATCTTGTCATCAGTATCTGTATGATTAATACGTGCTATATATGTCACGGGATTCAAATAGACGTATTGAGCCGTGGTTCTACTAGCGTCATGATGCACGAATGTTGTTCTATTTCCTTAATAATCACTCTAATAATGTGGATAAAATTCGAAAAACGATACGATTGATACCGTTATTACGGATTTTTGCTCTTAGCTAGATTTTGATTCTAGGTTTATAATAGAAACCATCTAAGTGACCTTTTCATATTTGATACGCATTTACACCGAGGGACCGAATGACTTTAAAGAATATTGTAATTCGTGAAGAATACAGGGATTTGTAATTGTTGCTACTAAACCCTGATCAGATCCACATACTCCCACGTTTATATTGTTGTTCGTATAGGTTTCCTACACCTCTTTTTACCACTTACCTACATAATTTTTTTTTTCAACCGAAGCAAAACCCACTTATGTCCATTAAAAGATATTCAAGTTGACACCGTCCAACAATATCCGAGTGAATGGTGGGACGCCCATGTGAACTAATGGAATAGAAAATAACCATCAACGAAACACGAATGTTTCGTTTTTCCGCTCTTCCTCCCCTAGGCACTTCAAACCTCATCACTTAACCACCAACGCTTTTTCTCGATGCACTCGCCAGCGTTAGCTATTAATAATCGCTACATTATGACAACTCATATGGGACGTTACAATCCCGAAGAAACGCAAAATTGAGATGATCTTATTTTTTACTATTGATGGAAAAAAGCTTTTTAGTTGGACCTTGTTCAAGTTAAGACTTTCGAAGGAAATACTAAAGTTGCTCTTCAAGATGCGCGATGTCTTGTAATCTGACAGTCATCGAATCCATATGTCATCGCGAAAAACACATAATTATAACGTGCAAATGAATAGCCACAACATTTAAGTATTAATGCAATGTATTCAAGTGGTTCATTGTTGTACTTCACTCTGACGACGCAAACAGATATTGAGTCAATACATATTTATTAATATCAATTTGGAATCAATATGGAAAGCACATTAGTATTGATTCAACAAAACACGGAAATTAGAGATATCATTTTTTCATACAAAGGTTTTGCGAAATCTCTGAAGTCACCCGTAATTAGAAGACAACAAAGAAATAAAACAGTTCACGTAAAAAATAACCTTAAATAAATTAAGAGAACTAAAACACTATATGTATATAGGTTTACGACACTTTTTTTTTGAGTGAAAACCCTAAAAAAACGAAGTCTATAGGTGATGGAGGATAATTTACGACAGAAGAAAAGAGTATTTTTAAAGGGAACATTAAATGCTACCACAGGTGCGTAACGGTGCGTTCTCGACGCGTTAGCTGCATTAGTAACTTGGTCGTCAGATGCAAAGATGTCTATTAAATTAGAATGCTGCACTAAGTTAGGATAACTAGATTCTACCTTAAAATGTACTACTTGTCTATAAGTGCGCTTTCGAGTTACTGTGTTAGTCGGGAGAGTAGACGACGTTCCTGCTAAAAGGTTTGTCGACAAATTTGCCGTTTGCAAAAATATGCATTACATTTGGAACACTAAATTACGTTACATTAAGGTTAATTTTATGACACATTTATGATCTATTTTTTGGGTCTGTTTTGGAAAATAAACAAACGTAAGCGTACGTGTTACCAGTTCCTCGCAAATGCTAATCACGCAGCCACTATGAGGTTCGAAGCGGTTAAGTTATCCTGTGCTGATTCGTTCCAAAGCAGCAATTAGCTAGTTTTTTTTAGCATTGCTTTTGTCTTATATACGAAAAACGAACAAACGAGCATGTTCAAAGCTAACCCTTCGCGAAGGCGAAAAGGTGATGTGCAAGATTATCCTACGTCGATTCACCGTAGCCGAAGATGGGTGCGATCTTAGGTGCCTGCCCTCGAAAGAAGAACGCGTATTTCTATGGTAATAACCCTTAGGATATCTTTATGTGCGTACGTTAGAGCCTCCATTTATTTCTGAGACACTGAAATGACAAAAGCGCCGAAGTCATTGTCCCAATGTTTCAAATTGCCCGCTAGCTAGAAATGCTGTCTCCGCAAATCAACACGTCATCTAATGATGATGACTGCTTGGTACACGGTCGAGTTATTCAAAATGTATAAAATCTAGTTTTTTTTTTCGCTATTAACCTCTAAATTTTGGGTTGTCAATTATGCTTCAGATTTTTATTTTAAAGAAAGTCGTTCACCGTCCTCATTTAGTTTTGTGTGTTAGGGACAAGCCGTTTGCCACTGCTGGTCATCGAATTCATGTGCAATTAAACTCTATTAGCAATCTACCGCCAGAAAGAACTCAGGTCCTCCTTTTTGAGGCCTAGCTTATAGGACGACCGAAAAAAAGAGAACGGGGTGCAAATCCTAGGTTATGAGTTGTCGTCGCTCAAAGTACAAGCAAAGATTGAAGGAATGCCCCATTGCCCAAGCGAGAAGGCTAAATTAGTTCTTACCCTAACCAGTTGGTAATAAAAGATGGCTAGAATTCAACACCATGATAATGGGAGTGTGAAGGATAAAGAAGTGATTGCAGCAAAGAATACATCAAAAGGGTAGCAACTGGGCTTTACTTAGAAGGTCGAACACTTTTCAGAGGCAGTTACGGACAAGGGTGAGACGCATATTGCCGATTGCTAAATTCGCCTACTGCTTGGCAACGGGCTCTTTTTTTTGTATTTTGTGGTACCTTCGATATTAACACGATGAAAAGCAAACTTGTATACATACAGTTCAGTCTTCGCTAACACCGCGAGTAAAATGCATTAAAATGACAGTAGGCTTCGTAACTATATCTAGCGCACTCTTTAAATAATTGAAAATTCCATTCTTAAAACTAAATGTGTTGAGTACAGAGTGCAGCTGTTAGAAGAACGTTAGGGCTCTTTTTATGTTATTATCCAATTATGCACAACCTTTGACGTTTGGTAAAGTAGCGATATTTTTTCATATCTCAAGAGTAGAGATGGTTGAATGGATATCGTGCGCTCTTCTTCCCCGTGGGGTTTGATTTTCTGCAGCACCAAGAAGTTAAATTAAAATCCTATGGTCCCGTTGTACAATCTCGACGATGACATTCTAGTTGACGGAAACTTATACGTTTTCTGAATGGCTTACCATTCCCATACTACAGAAGTTCTAATGCTGTCGCGGATTTCAGCGATTGGAATAAGATGTGAGCTCTTGAGTGAGCGCTCGTGTAGGATGGAAGGCCACATTGCCATCTAAAAACTTTAATTTCTGTTGTATTTATTGTCCCGGTCCACAGCACCAAAATAAAATTTATTGTTTGTACCGTTGACAATAACCTATTTATTCGAGCGATGACAAAGCTCTTTGAAAGAATAGTATCAGGATCAATCGGCACGTTGCGACTGTTTTTCAAAGATCTGGATACCATGCATTAGAGATAACTACTGATTCCGATAATCCAAAGGTCCATGCTTCAAGCGTGATGTTCGACACCATTGAGCAAGGTCTTTTCTTAAGAAGCTTTCACCCGTTCAGTCTGTGCACGATTTGCCTTGGTGGTGCTGTAGATGAATCGCTTTCCGTTTATAATAATAATAATAAAAGATAAACATCTTATATAAGATGTTTATCCTTTTAATCATTAGTGCACACAGACCGCAGATTTATGAGCGTGTTGGAGTTAAGCTGCAACAAATAACGTATCATGCGTGAAAGTACTCTATCTAATATAGAATCCCAGTTTGATGAATAAGATCAGATACAAATGAACCGTGGAAACGGAAATAAAAGAAACTGCCGATCACTCATAAATCACCTTCGACGCTGTTGAGAATAGTAAACGCTGTTACGCCAATACTGTATAAAACACATTCTTACCTCTGTATAGCTGTTGTTGTGAGCTATAAAGGAGCACAAATGTACGTATTTCTTATATATCATATAGTGTAACCTACGTGTCCTAATTTTAGCTGTAAGGCTTCAAATGTTTGAAGTTTTGCTACCAAATGTTCTCTGTAGAGTCTGACCTGATCTTGAAAAATCAATACTGGACTCGCGGAGAAGAATTCAAACAAACCTTTCGGTGAGATTAAGCGATAGAGGTATTCGTGCTGCCATCAGTAGATTTTGCCCCGTTAAGATTTCACGGAGCTCTTTTAGAGTTATGCAAAAAATTATGCAGTACTGTGGAACACGTATGACTACGCTTTTACGAAGAATGACCGTCAGTTGAGCCCTCCGTAAGAAAATTATTTCGCCAGACATCAGAAGTGGGGGGAAGACGTTCTGTGGGATTGTGACCTCGACGTGGAAATTTATCGGCTAGACGTCAGACGATCTAGCTGCGCCGGAGGATGATTTTACGCTTTACCTCACGTACCGTCTAAATTCGTTTGTTAGATCATGAAGCACCCAGTCTCCGGCTCGAATAATGTAAACATAAGCTAAAAAAGAATTGGGCGGTCAGTGTGTCTGTGGTAACATTGTAAATGAGTCAAGACATGTTTGAGTAAGACGCAGTTTGCGTCTGTATTAGTGTACAGATGAAATAGTTCCTTTTATATTGTTTTGCAAAAGACTTCATCCCCAAAAAGCCTCTACAGTAAGCATTTTTATGTATGAAAATAGTCGGCAGTTTGCGTTGTGCTTAAATCTTATCTGTCCAATTTGTCGGTTCTGTCAGTTGCTGTGTGTAATGATTATAGCTATGACTTCGATCAGATAGGAGGAATTCGCTAGCAACGGTAGCAGGATTGCTAACAGAAGCCAAAGTAGTCGGGCAGTCCTAACTGGGACTAAACACAGTATGCAGGAACGCGTGTCCGAACATGCATCGATGCAACATGAAGGCTGCTAATCGTTGCTTTCCTCAGGCATGTTAAGTCTAGCAATATAGTCGCACGGGCTTCTATGAAACACTTTAGAAGTGGCGGAAAACTGCTTCTAGCGAAAGCAGCCGCCATTAGTACTGTTTTTCAGGGCTCCTTACCACTTCGACTCGATTAACGATTGCTTCCAAGTCGAAGTGGACGGGAAGCATAGGGTCAATGTTTCGGTGGGTTTTCCCTTGATCAGTGTTGCATTGTGTCACACGGAAGCGAACGGTACATAGGCACACTCAATTACACACGACGTACGCCATTCATCGTAGCATAATGAGGGAAAGACTGTCTGGTCAGAGAGAACAATTTGATCGAGCATATTGTCCGCGCTGGCTACAGAAATTATCCAGCTGTTCGTTATTGTCTAGAATCTCTTCCTCTGTACTAGAGCTTGCCCTTAATCATCACGTCCAGGACATAGAAGATTGCTGTTCATTTCGTTTTCCTTTGATAAACCTAGATGAACGAAGCGTTCTAATTGCTCAAAAAACGAAGTGTGATGTAAGAAAACAGAAAATTACGTATCAACTTTGTCCTTGTTTTTAATTTCAACGTAAACGTATGCAGTGATTCAAAAACCTCTGTATAATCTGAAAGTACTAAATCGTATTGTAGTGGTTTTGCCTTTAGCTTGTACAGTGTCTTCTACGCCATCGCATGCAACTTTTTAGACTTATCAATTTAAGGCCTAGATCAAGCGCGTCGACAATCGCTCTTTTGTCTAATAGTTCTATTTTGTAAGTCTACAATGTCATATGTGGTATACAAATAGCAGTAAGGTATAGAAAGTATGTGCATTGCATAACCCGCAGTTTCACTTTTTTATTATTTTTAATCTTCGGTTTCTACCATTCAAAGACATCTCTTGTAGCTTTCTTTCTGTAGATGAGTAAAGCAACTTTTTCAATGTTGTTTTCCATTTAAAAAAGACCTTTGCAAATATACAATACATATATAGCATCGTTTTAAACGCTCTAACACCTTTCCAGATTTCGGAGTATAACTCTTTGCTCAAAAGTAAACGACTCGTTTGATCCAAAAGATCGAACCGTAGCTATTCATGTCCTCCTTCCAAAGTATTCCCTGTCGGATGCAACTCGCCTTTGTCGCCGTATTTTTTGTACTGAGTATGTTTGAAATCTGTCGGGATAGTTGTCAACTCAATCAGCGTTTTCTCAATCGTGTCCAAACACTTTGTAAAAAAGTTTGTAAAAAACTTTTAGTTTTAAAAATTGAACATCGCAGGAGGTAGGTTCGGTGAGTACGGGGTTAAAACAACGTGCATCGAATTTTTGGTAAAAAAAAAAGACCGTTATGTGAGTTGTGATGTGTGAATGCATTGGCGTGATGGAAAAACCAGGATTGATTGTGCTAGTTCTGGTTTCTTGCGTTGATCTACCTTTCAGTTAGGAACTTGCGATTTTTGTTTTAACTTTTGATAAACTTACTGTACCCTTGGGTGACTGTAGAGCCAAACCTATTAAACTTATATTGAATGATTTCTCGACGGTCAAAGAAAACTGTGCAAGTGAACAAATTTTTTGACCTCATTCGCGCAACTTTCTTCAGTCGAGGTTCGTTATTGAAGCCAAATTTGTGTCTCGTCCCAGCCGTACACTCACATCTGGCCACCCGTAGTAACATTTTACTTAAGCTTAGCTCTTCAACAGATGGTAAAAACTGTTCCTGACACGGTTGTTCACGGGTATCCATATGCTGGATATTAAACTGTTTTGGCACAAACTTTGCCGTAGGCCTTCTGACGCGTAAACGATGGGTCAGAACTCTTTAAGATAAGCCGGTTGAGATTTACCTTTTGTGTTAGCGCCCATATGATAATTCAGTGGCTGGCAATCATGAATTGTTTTACCCTTTTCACGTTTTTGTCCGTGAATCGTCGTTATCACAGGCCTTTCAGTAAAAGGACCGTCCATGATGACCTGTTATCTCTGTTCGGGACGCTTGAACTACCTGTATACTTACACATTACTTAATTTCCTTAACGTTTTACAACTTTATAGATAGTGTGCTTTATTTCACACCAAAGACACGCTTATTGCTCCATTTAAGAAAACTAGCAAAATGCTCAGTAGATAAGTTTATTCAATCTCGTCAGAAAACTTGAAATTGCACCAAATTGTTATCAAATTGATCCTGTGGAAAAACAAGGCTCTAAAGAGCGCCAAATTTGAAACGATTCGTTCTTTTTCGAGGAATTATTTCAAGCCTGCGCTTTCGATTTCCAGCCTTCGGCACATCCAGTACTTCTTCGTTTGAGCTTTTTATAATATTGGAAATATATAGCAGATTAGGCTGAATGGTTCTGAAAGCGACGAACGAGGGAAACCTCGTCCCAACTTCAAAAACCAGTGTCTTCTTATGTTCCAAAAGAAGCATTTATTGAAGGAATAAGGAATATCAAGTAACATTACAAGCCCTATAAAAGTCACTTTTAAAATAGTATTTCGGAATCCTGTGCATTCCTGAGTTCTGAAATTGTAGAGAACTTAGACGATTCCGCTAGTGAAACAACGGAAATGCCAATACCTAAATATGGTACTGGGAGGGGACCACAGAGAGGAGTAAAAAAGCGGATTAAGTACCTCGTGGGCATTCTAAATAGAGCTGATAAAGACACCCAGGCAAATGATCTCTAGTGGAGGCTATGGGACCAAAAAATGCAAAAGACCGATTGGAAAAACCCGCGATTGCTGATAAAAACGGTCTAATGAGCGGTGCTTTATGTCAATAAAGAGCCCTTCGGCATCAGCGACCCTTTAAATCAAAATGAATATAAGCATACTGCTTGCAGCACAAAAAAACAAGGGTGCGAATCTACCGAGCTGCGGTTATAGAATGGTGCCGACATTAGCGCCACTGGTGCTACTGAGTGTGCAGAACGAATTAAAGACATTATGACGAGTCAAACTTTTTATATCACTGGAGGCACATAAGAATTACTACCAATGGCAAAGAAACTGGAGTCACACGTCGGCAAGCGAAGAGGGGGGTGGACCTGCTGGCATATCCCCAGGATATCAGAATTTTGCATAATAGACAATGTCCTGTGATTATTTGACGCAACCAAAGGCTGGACGCGGATGCTTTGGTCAAGAAAATGAAGAGGCTTACGTGTGTCTACTTTGACCTTTAACGAAAAGCAAAGTTAACCAACAGTAGATTAAAAAAGGCAAGGAAAGCGGGTAGTCCTGCGCCACCAGTGTTGAAAAATAAACACACACGAATGACAGCAATCGGAAGTTTCATCAAAGCGACAGTTACGAGAAAATTCTACCTAAAAGGCTACCTGCTAGCAGCGAGGAGGGAGAATATCGAAATGACGCCAGCCACTACGCAAACAAACGACATTGCATGCTTGAGGACCATGCATAGAGCCTAAAGTGCATAAAGAGGCTCCATAGGGTAATGTTTTATCCACAATGCTTGTTTCTCCCTGATATTCACAGAAGACGAAAGCTTGAAGGCATCTTCGTTTTACTATATTTTTTTCTCGTTTTTGTATTCGGCAAATACGAAAAAAGTGAAGAGGGTTGTGGGCTTCTTATACTATTATATATTATAGTAATGTACCTTCCTCTGGCAAAAAGGAGTTCGACTGCAAAAGATAAAAATTTTAGTAAAAAGTCGATACTACTAGCGTACTAGCTCGGTAAGAAATTCATGAAGTAACCGTCAGAAGTTTAACTTTGTTTGACTGGATGGGCTTATGTGGTTTTCTTGAGATTTTTACGGAATAATTTACGATCAAATTACTTCTGAGCCAACCAGGAAGAGAGTAGTACTATTTAGATTGGCTTCTTAAATCACTCTGTAGGCTGAAGAATAAGGTGTATCCATGAAAAAAAAAATTAAAATTTCATTACGAAGCCATCTATAGTAAGTGTTTTAACTAGAAAGGAAGTCACTTAATTCAAACTTTAGAAACGTTTCAAGTAGTTATTTTAATAATTTCGCATATTTATTTTATGATACATATGCGTCGATAGCCGCAAATCGTTATGCGTAATTAGAATTATCTCAACTGAACGACAAGTGAGTTGCATAAGGTTATTAAATTTAAATTTATTAAGATTTAAGCTTCACATTAAGCCATTTGAGTTCACGGTTGACATTTAGAATTCGCTCAGAAATACACTGGAAGGCAGCTACAAACGCATGGTCAACCTAATGTTATAAAAGTAGGTTATTATGTTTTTTGTCATTTTCACTCAAAAATAGCTATTTTAGGTATAGAGGTATGTATCGCATTTTACTCAGTTCATAGAGGTCTAGCGATTAGCGTCAAGAAAACTTCCATTACATAGAACACGGTACTAAGTGTTTACCCCCCCCCCCCCCTATCTAGGAACATAAACATATATTTCTATTCAGCCTATCGAGAGCTGTCGACCACTACTAAAAACGAGTCTTCTTACACAGACTTCCAACTGGTAAATTCCTATCCCAGTGAAACGTAAGCGAAATTAGTTATCGCGTTAAGAAATACCTATTTTAAAATGAAGCACGTTGCGTTGCAGTTTTACTTAGTTCGTCCGAACTTCTAGAATGTATAATATATACACAATGGCGTCAGAAAAACCATCAAGAAAGTGGTATTTTACGTGTCTTTCTTATAGAATTTGTCAAAGAAAATTTCAGCAAAAAATGTGTTCTTGTTCCTACAACTCCCTCAGCTCACAAAACCATTAAAAATTCCCTGGGGGTAAATTTCAACCTCATTGCGACATGAATAACACAGATACTACGTTCGGTTTTCGGAAATACTCGTTTTAGATATAAAGACATTATTACTCAGAGCGTGGACATCTATCGATCGATAACAATAAATTACCCCTCCAGTGCTAAGCTTTCAACTGTTATCAGCTTGTTAGAAGAAACAAAGATATCATACTTAAATATAGTCCACCTTAGCCCACCTTACAGCTTTTCGTCGAGATGTACAAGAGATTCTTGCAAAAAAAATACCTAAAAAAAGCAGAAACAACAAAATGCACCCAATATTTGGACAATCTGGCAGCTCCTACCGTGTTAATTATGAACCATCTGGATAAAATATAAATACAGTTTTACCGTTAGATCAGCAAAAAATCAAATATCTAAATTACATTGTAGAGCTTAAATACCAACAATAAATTTTCCAACAGTTGTCGAGTAAATCTTGCCTAAATTAATATTGCCCTCAGTAAAAAAAGGAGTTCCCGCGGGAGGAAGTATTTATCCGATCAAGGAATGTGAATTTTATATACTAAGGTAGTTTAGACTTGATCAACCATTTTGTAAATTTGCCATATATATACATATAATATATCATAAGTAAGTGCCCCCCGGAAAAATACTAACGCGCTTGAAAACGGACTGAGATAGTTCATATTTATCAATTATCAACTAGCTTGGCACAAACCTGAACTTTACCGTTAATTAATGAAAATACACAGAACCAAAGATTATATCAAATACTTAGTATTTAAATCCAATTGCACTCCTTTTGTAGGGCTTGAAAAACAAAAAAGGCTTTCCCATATAAATCTTTGAGAAATTATTAAGGGCTGTCGAACAAATTGCGAATTACAATTCTTATTTAAAAAAGTATTAGTTCAATCCGACCACTTCACGAGGACAATTTGGGTAATGAAGTAAACAGACACAGTGTTAATGTACCAGAAGACCATGCGGGTTTCACCCCCCAGCGTAAAACGGGGTTTGCGCCCCCCTGTACTGCTATTATTTTAACGAAATCGAATCGTTGGGAATACAGCTAGATCGCCTAACGGATATAGCATACAGTCGTGTTTACCGTTGCCATTTGGTCGTCATTTTATCAGATTGTTCATTAAATTTCATTGAAGAACACTTACTTTAAGATACTTTGTATGTTTCGAGTTTTATGTCCGGCATCGCCGATGGACATTCCATCACACGGTTAGCTCCCAGCACGAAACAAAGTCTGCTTATGCTTGAGTTCGAATGTAGACCACAACGTATGCCTAAGATTAGAAGGCAAATATATTATCTATCACCGAGATACCGTAATATACACTACAGCTAAGGTGTACAGATCGACAGCATCCGTTTCCAGATCTCCTGATGTCTTGCACTATAAGCTGTGTTATCCCGTTTTATGAGTCCTATTTGCCTAGTTCAGTTAATCTTCTACAGTCATTTCTGCTCTTCCATTGGAATTACGGGGAAAAATAAACCCTAAGTCGAGTGTTACTTGCATGATAAGTGCTCTCTTCATGCCTTTCTGGCGGTCGCTGGTCAGGATCAACAATAACGCGAGCGTGTCGTCAATTTTTAGGGCAGTCCTTAGCCACTGAGGTTCCAAATGTATGCATTACCCCATGGAAGAACGCTTTGCAAGAGTTCAGCGATGGCAGCAAGTTTGGAGTAAATATGTAACTTAAAAGACAGCCCAAAAAAAGGAGCAAGTTTACTTATAAAAAATAAGAATAAAATAAAGATTATATTCGTGAAAGTTTCTTGAGCTAAATTTTGATTGATCTTGAGCTAAAAAATTGAATCGTCAACTGTATCAAATACTTAATGCGCCAGAAAATTGAAAATATTAGAATATAAGAATTATTATAAAAAATAGGGTATTTCTAAGATAAGATCTTTAGAACGAATTTCATTTAAGAAGAAACTCTTAAAAGAGCGATTAGCTAATATTAGTAATAAAAGGGCTTTTATTGTTGATGACCGTCCTGTCAATTACTTAATCTGGGAGTGGTAATTCCTTCATTCAAGGATAATATAGCCTTAAAAATTGCTCTGGATGGCGATGTGGATGGCATGCAGTCCTGTCTCGTCGATACCCCGGAGATTAGTAACACATGTGATATACTGATCTGCTGTTTACCTTAGGCAAAATCTGAGACGAAGTAGCACACCATTGCCCGCTGCATAGTTCTCTCACAGGTATTCAGCCGAGGCCAAAGCGAGCACAGCTACTCGTATGGCATTAGAGCGTAATGCTCAAGCTTGGTCTTAAGTGTGGCGTAGCGCTTGCGGTAGGTAGTACGAGACCTTGATCAGCGTCGTGTTCTTACGCTAGCTGATATTGTATCGAACGCGGAACCGCAGAGCGTAATAGGCGCGAAAACGAGTAGCCTGTGCAGAAACGTAAGTAGTGTCAGATCGGGACCAATTATTTTCTGGGTAGTATTACACCGACCCCAAAAAAATACGTTCTTGATAAGAATTCGATTTGCGTCGGGCAAACCGACCCCCTAGGTTTTTAGTGGTACATATATAACGACAAACGTTTTGAAAGGGTGAAATAAGCTTTAATGGCAACAGTAACCTTTGTTCGTTATCGTCCATTGTTTGGATAACATATGAAGACAGCGAAGGAACTTTTCATTTTACCTATTTGCGGAGTTTATTCAAAATAACTTGCTTACGAGGACGCGTTGGACGAATCACAGCCAATAGCACACAACAGGTGATAACCTAAAGGCCCTGAATATGGTAAAAGCTGCTAATAAAGGTTCTGTTATTCAGTGTTACGCGTCACTTTTACCACACGCATCAGGTCCTTGTTTGTGGAACGTGAACTACAGCGAGGATAAAAGGAATAGCTTTAAAATCAGCTCATATCATTTTTTCTTCTATTATTAGATTTATTATATATTATATATTATCAAAGACATATAGATTATATGTCTTTGATCTAAATGTTAGGGACTGTGATTTGGCGCATTCATTAAATCATTATATATATATATATATATATATATGTGTGTGCAGGAAGTAACACGCTTGAAATAAAATTTATTATATTTATTAGATCCTCTGTTATTTGACAATGGTAAATGTAGCTACATTGTATGAGTTAGCTAAGAACTGTAGGCAATGTGTCGATAAGGTACATAAAAGCATATCCATAATTGAAAAACGTGTTCTTCTCATCTTAGATCACCATATCCTATAGAGAATAATTAGGCCAGCTATCGGGAGAATGGCACAGAACAGAAAAAACCACGGAGTCATACCGGCTGAAGCAGTGAAAGCAGGGTGGTCCTCGTAACTGAAATCGTACAACGAGCTTTTGATAACACTGTGTTCCGGTATCCTCATCTAATTACGTGTCAGGAGCATAAAAGGAAAAAAATGAATGTATAGATAGAATTCTAGTCTATTTAAGTTGACTATTATATATCAGTATCCAGTTTTCTTACTCAGAATATGGTGTATTTAACATTATCATATCAAGTTTATGAGGTCAGGTATGAATATACCTCTCAATATGCGGTTCTTATAGTTAGCCAATGCAGCTCGTTCATTCACTCTTCGATTGTTGTACAATTTTATATTTTATTTATGTTTATATTGTATCGTAAAGAGTTGATCAACGAATAACAACACGAGCTTGCAAGGGGAAGTAAAATAGGACCGATGTTAAGTACCTATGTAATGCAAGCATAATTGAATAAACAAGCAATAATAAAGTGTCTGTGTGTTAACATACAGATAATGAGGTTGTGAGGTAGTCTGAAGCCGTTGATTATCGTGGCACTTAATAACACAGTGTTTTGCTAGCCACTCATCCGTGTCCCTGCGATAGTCATTAAACTCTTTCGATTTCCATTCGGGATGCGGCTGTTCCTCATGACAGTCGTATGTAACAAGACGGCTTGGACCATGCCTTTGCACGAACATGTCAATTTTGCAGGATCTGATTGGCTATATGAGGATAAGTGCAATTAGATGGAAATATTTAGAGGAGAGGACCAATTTTAGTTTAGAGCTGATTGCTTTAGCAAACCAATATGGAAGTAAACTTTTCATATGATAATTATTGTTTACGTCAAGTGTGCCAACAATCGATGCAGGTCAAAAACGCGATAATTATTGTTTACGTCAAGTGTGCCAACAATCGATGCAGGTCAAAAACGCTCCTAGCATAATTTTTCTGCTCTAGGACTTATACTGGTCACCATTAATTTAACCTAGGGAAATTGGTCTTTTGGTTGTGAGTGGGTCTATTAACGTTTAGGTTTGGCATGAAACATGAAAATCCCACTGTTTATTGTCGCTTATGGAGGCGCATGTTGTCGTTTTATGGTTTATGGGCGTTTTTGTTGCATGGTTCTACGTTTCCACGTATAATAAAATTTATTTCTTAAACAGAATATTCTTTTTTACGCCTTTTCATCGCGCATTGTTGAAGAACCATTTTGCTAAGTTAGCGTCACACGTAAAACCGCGCGGACTTACCGCTCCTGGCATTGCCACGCATTCGTCAAGGCTGTAAAAATGGGTTTCGTTTTTTGTGCAGTTCGAGGGCATGAAATCCGCGAATATTCTGTATTTGAGGTATTGGCAATTCATCACGAGACCCCCGATTACTCGAAGTAATACGTCTTTCCGATCGAGTTTGAATTGCTATGAATATTAAAAAGTATAGAAAAATATCATTAGCCGGACCAAAAGCATCTCATACGATAACGTAGTGCATGTATACTATGTAGTCTGGTTATTTTCAATGGATACTGAACTGAATAAGTGGTCTTGGTGTAGATCTGGCCTTTTCGGCCATTATATGCCTGGCCTCGATTTAGTGGTTTCTAACTTTGGATTTCTCCTTAGGACCTTTTTTCCCTATAGCTACTTGCACTGACTTAGCGAAGCCATCATTTGACAGAAAATAAGGTTCAAACATTACATGAGACTCCGCTTAATTATAAGCATGATGCACCAAACCTTTTGCTTTAATTAAAAGCAGAAAGATAGTACCCGTAATAGTAGTAGAAGTAGTAGTAGTAAATGTAGTTTAGACTCCACATAGATGACTAAGTGTGAGCCTAGTATATTTTGAGTTTATTCTTGTATAGCTAGCTATAAACAATTCACTTCGAAAAATTCTACAGTTCTATAGCAGGTGGCTTTAGATTTAAAGTATTGAATTGGTAGACGGTATTATTATTGTTTCATTTCCTCCGTGTTCATTTAGTTGTTTTTACAACTCGAATTGCGGTATAGCAAATAATAGGTGTTTCAAAGTCACACGATTCAATCTAGTCAGCTGGATATCTAGCTAGCTCTTGGTAACCAACAGAAGCGAATACGATTTCCAAACGTATATGAAAATATCAGATAGTACCTTGTATATATTATGTTTAGTATATAAGATGGACTTACCCTAAATGCTACGTATGCCGCATATTCGGCTGCAATCGTGAGGTCCTTATCAAAGATCATGGACTTCTCGTCACATTCTGTGGCTCGCTCAGCTGTCTTGCGTTCATCAATTTTATTCAAGAAAAGTGAATTAACTAGATGACAGAAACATACTGCCACAATGCCTTTAATAAACCAAAACATCGTTTAGTAAAGCTTGAAAAAAACGTGTAGATTTTCACAGTACGTGTTTCAGCTGAAGTTTCTGATGATCCCACAAGAAATAATTCCGATTGGTAAACTATTATTATTCTTTGTACGTAGAAAAATCATAGAGCAGTCTGCCACGCTTTATTAAGCAAAACGTCTACGAAATAATCGATCGTATGTCCTCTCGATGCTTGTCAATCCTAGCGCAGTACGTACATTTTTGCAAGATAAACCATCGCTCCAACACGACATTGCTCATAGATCTTTGATAATATAGGGAGAAAGCAGGGTTGCGTTCTGGTCGTAGCCGAAGCTGAAGATGTCCTGCTGCAAATACAATAGCTCATCGATCAAGTCAGTCAGGCACATGCCCAGACCGATAACAATTTCGAGCGACTCAACATGTACACAGTGTGATACGTCACTCTATAGGCTGACGTGGACGTTCTCTGCGGGCGCTATTTTATTTTATAGATGATTGATTTAATACGATTCTCTAACAGTGGAACAGGGATGTTGATTTTATTTGGCATCTTTTTATTTGATGATTCCAAATAATGGTAACGTTCAGCTTCGAATAGCTTGCAATTTCTTAGCTTGTTGCTTAAAGGGTTAACTGTGAAGAATCCTCGTTGTGAGTGCTTCGATGATTTTCTCATAATTTCATTTGTCACAAATTAATTTCAGTTAAATCTATATAACGATGCTACGAACCACACAATGGACGTTAAACATCTGTAATAATCAATATACGTTACAGTTTTACTTGTAACGGTATAATAAAAGAGTTGTTAGAAGAATATTTTGGGTGCTCAAACGTTTTTTTTCACTTAATTGTATTACGTTTCATTATCTCTTAAGGCGATGTTATTGCCGACCCTTTTGCCTCGATGTCGTAGAAAAAAACCACATAAAATTTTCAATCTTCCTTAAAAAAAACGTGTTCTAAATAGTTGTATATATTGTAGCGGGTAGCAGACAGCTAATGACACAAGAATGCAATTTATTCGAAAAACACTTTACTCTCCAGCAGTTCGATAGCAATGGAGACAATTCAGATCTTGCTTTGCCTTTCATAGGCACCGTAGCTATACACAAACGTGTAGCGTAAGAATTTTGTGCAAGACAAATCCTTGAAACGAAATTTGTTAGTCGTATCCGTTTTTTTTTTCTTCAAATTTCTTCTTCTTAGTGTACTCTTCTTCTCGAAACCTCTGCTTAACATTTGTGGAATACTATAAGGAATCTCGTAAAATCTGTTTAGCCACGGTTAGGTGTTCGGTTCATTAACCAAATAACTTTAGCCTAAAGGCAGCGGCCAATGCCTTTTTTGTTATAGACACTTAATAGATTAGGTACCGCCGAAGAAAGTCATTCTGGCTTTGTATGGTCATCCCTCCTTAATTCAAACCCGGTAACAAGGGGTCAGGTAATTTCTATCGAATGTCTGCATTTCCGTTCGTGCCGCACGAATCTCTAGCACGTAGGCCATTTGGTTCCAAAATGTTGGAACTTATCAAACATAGGCGTGATGCAGCTCGTCATCAACACATAAGGTGTATCTCTGTCAGCTGGTACATTGTATATAGCCGTCAGTTGGCGACGGCGAAACTATTTTTAGCTCCGCTTTTTTGGTACTGCCATTCTGCTGAACTAAGCCAGTAGGAAACATTTAATTGGCCAAAATGTCTACTGATTCCCGCTCGAAGTAGTTAGCATTTGACGGAAGCATCGTGTTAAAGTCTGTATCCAAGTGTCGTTCGGGGACAACAACCCAACCATAAAAATTCTGTGACTCTGACCCAGTTACTACGTCTTGCAAAACGGAATTTTTTCCTGCATTAAACGTATTTTCGGTGCTTTAAAAGTCTGCAATCGGCGCAATATCATGAATGTCTTCGTCAGTAGCTTCTTCTAAATTGAGACTCGGGAAGTGCAAGCAATGCTTGTTCTTTGTGTTCCATCTAGTAAACGTTTAAAATATGATAGAAGATTTAGGAAAGGATATAAGAAGCCATTCAACATTAGCACGTAACGCGTCCTGGCCTCGTATAGTGCTGATTACACGGGGGAACAGGAGACTTCAATTGGACCAATCTTCGATGCTGGGCGGTTTGTCGCCGTCTATGGGAAGCTGAGAGACGATCCTCCCTTCGATTATCTTTCTAATAGCTCTTCGAATCCGGAGTAGAGGCCTAAGGAGATATCATATGAGACGAAACGATTTCCACTACGCAACGTACAATCCAGGCCGATTTCTTATCCATACAATTAATCTGCTCAGAGCCTGATTTAGACACTGAGATAGGCTCCTGCCAACAAGAAGCAAATTTTAGTGATGGTCGCCGAATTTTTTCGACCAGTGTGAATCCGGTCGCTGTGCAACAATATGATCTGCTGAAGGAGGCACATGCTCCGGTCTTAGCAAGCAAGTTAGTCATAAGCAAAATATTCCAGGAAACTGCGATCGGACGAAGCGCCTACTGACATTGAAAATCCTGAAATTCTTTTCCTTTTCATTCACGCTGAAATCTGTTGCCTATAGTAGTCCTGTGGTCGATGATCTGTAATCGAGCAATTATTCTTGACTGTGATAATCATTAGTGAACGTTGTTGACGTAGTTCTTATTTCATAGAAAGTTTGACAAACTTCCTGTACTGAAATGCATTTAAATTAGAAACATCAACACGAAGTAAAAATGGCGAGTACACCATTATTTTTAGCTGATAACTGGATTGGACAATGCAGCTTTTAACGTGCCTTCATCTGCTAGCTTATTTTGTGAGTAGGAAGGACCAAACAAAGAAGCGCATTTGAGCAGGCACGTAAGGCTGACTATAGCTAGAAGGAGGCTGGAGACTGTGATAATCGTTAGGTGCCACACTGTCGGGCAGCGCAGAAAGCTTGCCCTAAAAGTAAAAGCATTTCGCCGGGATTCTCATCGAGAGGTACCGAAAACTAGTGATTTATTAAGCTTATTATGGCGCTTGAACTATGGCCTAAGGATCCATCTAATAATCTCATACTAATAGTAAGATCTAATGTTATTTGCAAAGAAAATTTTCAATGTAGCTTGTACTTGCTCGAAAGTTTGCTATCTCGAGCTCGACTGAGTCTGTACTCTCAGTACTGCTGTTGAAGCTGTAGTTTAATAGTTTAATACTTGCACAGTAAAGTGCGTCTAGTGTGCCAGCGTACCAAAAAAAAGGTTATCTATGGGCTTCGCAGTTAAAACAGGCCATATTGATATATTGTCTCCTGTAATATCCGTACAGCCAATCTATAAGGTATCGATAAGTCTCGGATTATCGTAGTATACCTTATTGTACTGAAAATTATAAAAAATATTAATATAAAGTTGTGCGCACTTTATTACTACGCAATTGGGTGCCAAGAACAGTCGGGTTCAGATATTCAAAGGACTAAGCATAGATTATTATAGATAATGTCAGCTAAAGTTAATTAATTAGTTGGCTATGGTTATTACCCATCAAAATATAACGATAATAATAAATGACATGAAAATTATTCGCAACCACTTTTACAGAGGTTGTGTATAAAGCCAATGACGGTATTGGCGAACCTCACCGAAATGGGCACTAAATAAAACGCATATCTGCTATGAAAGGTACTTTATTTTGGCTTCCGGTAGATTATAGAAAGCCGATATGAGCACAGACAAGATCAGTCCTCTCTGCAGTTAAAAGTAAAGCATTGATGCATGCGTGCTCGCTTTAATAGAATAGGAACACAAACGCTATCAGGCGTTTATAGCGCAGGATAAACAGATTACTGCTCGAAGTATAATTGGTTTCGCCAACCTGCAATGATAGAAGTACTATAGATATCAGAGCCCACAAAAACCCCAGAATAGCAACAACAACTTTTCAATCGAAAGCCAACAGATGGTGCTGCCACACTTCTATGGCCTACTATGATTAGTAAGAGATTTATTTTATGCTTAGCTTTTCTTTCAGGTTTAGGGGAATGACTTTTGGTCTCTAGCGGCTTTTGTCGTTGTTTTAGTAGGACTGCTTCGTATACTACGATAATGTAATCAAACACAATGTGTTTATTTTGAACAACTCTATCGAAAATAGAAACTGAAGATTCGGTCGTACTTTTCCCGTAGTCAGCTCTAGTTTTTCCGCCATCTTGAATCGTTTTTGTACAGATAGAATCTCCAAAAAGTTTTCTAAAAACCATTCATTTTATCTTTAGCAATACCTTGAAAAAAATGTGATGTAACTAGAATCTAAGTAGACTAATAAAATAATTATACTGTACGTATTTTATTCTTGCAATCTATCATTTAGATGGCTCCATTCACTTGCAGAGTCCTTGGGTTTCCATCGTCATTGTTTAAACTCACACGGACAGGTTACGAGCAAAACAAGTTTAGCTAACCACAAGAAATACTGCTAAAGCAGAAATTACTCTGTGGATCTGAAATCTTTTGCAACTATCAGAAGTTGGTTATCTGGAAAAAAAGCGTGTTGTGCCTCACGCCCACCCAAAAAATACATATGAGCCTATTGTAAGGAGGTTAGTGGGCTCATTATGGGAGACTTTGGTGATAGACCTCTACCTTTGTCGTTATGTAGCCTAAATTATAGAAGACGTGCGAACTGACCTGATGAAATAGCATGTATACGGCAGCATATTATTTCATTGGAGTCTATTAACTGTTTTTCTCTACATGATAAAACCTTTGAAGCATGACAAACTAAAATTTACATCGTTATAACCTATATAATAATAGTAATAACAACATAGCAGTTGATAGCTGCGCTTAGTTAGTACTGAGTATCTGTTAGCAGCACACACTGTCATGCAGAGCGCAAAGGCTTGACATGTGAATAGATCTCCATTATCCAGGAATTAACGGGCCTTCGTAACATACGCAGCATGTAAGTGTCCGTAAAGTTACAGTTGTTCGTTTAAAGTGTAGGTAAACATAGCGATATAGGCATACTAGGTAGTCCAGTTTGAGGCCCTCCTCGCCTGACCTTTACTGAACGACGAGCTTATAACGATTGCCCGAATGGTTCAGCTTGTAGATGGAGCAGTGACAAGTCTACACAGAATACGTTCCGTATTCGACACGTGCAAGATGGCCGAATGAAAGATAGCTGGAGTTAACAAAAGCTGACTAGTTCATTCTAACAGCTGCAACTACTGGAACTAGGAGACGATTCGAGAATTTTATAGCAAGGCCGCCCTATAAAATATATGGCATACAACAGACTTGCATGGAGCTCGAGGCCATACAACCGGACATTCAAACAAAAACAAATATTTGTATTTGTTTTTGTTTGAATGACAGAAACAGGCCATATGTTGAGCTTCCAGATCGCAAATTACCAATCCATTCAGTATTGATTAATTCAATAAGATTAGAATTAATCACAAATGATAAGCAAACGTCACGATAGAATTGTCCCTGAATGTACCGTTCGAGGCGGTATGGAATACCTTGACGACATCTTGACGGATATAGACTCTCGTTACCGTGTTGAACTTACTGGAAATGCAGAAGCAAGACTTAAAATCGTATCACATGAAAAATTACTTTGTGTTTAACATGCAGCAATAGTCAAGAGCCTAACGCGTTACTATTCTGTTCTCACGCCGTTTCAATATTTTTTTTTAATCAATGGAATGGTTCTAACTCTGAAAGACAAATACACCCTTGTATCTTGACCATCTTGAGTGTCAAATATAAACAATACGGATTTTTCACAACTGTGCAATAAACCTGTTTCAATTATACTATCATGCTGAAGTAATTTCTGCGATTGTCTAAATAAAAAAATAATTATTTTTTAATTCAGTCACTTTTAGTATAATTTAGATATTGTCTTATCAACAATGTTTAGTTGTTTTTAAGACACAACTAAATGTATCACAACGTAACATATCATTATCATTTTGATAGATGATCTTTTGCATTTTTTTTTCTAGTAATTCCACTACTGTCAATTTTCTGTGGTCTCCGAGCGAAAAGCTGGAAATTTTTCCATCCCTTTACTGAAACTAACTAAATACCGTTTATGGAAATCGTGCAGAGAGTGGAATAGATGATGGTTTTATGGTGTATACTACATCCGGATGTTGCCGGGCTTTATGGCGGATGCATCAAGCTAACTCAATTTTCGCCGCGTAGCTAGAAATGTATGTGGGCATTTACGTGGTAGACGGTGATAGCTTATTACAGTTCCGGAGTTACTGACAGGGGAGATCCGAATCGATCATTTCACAAAGCGGCAATTCACAATATACAACATTTTTATTATCTCGCCAAGCCCATTTTCGAAGAACATCATTCGAAGACGTTCTTTCGACAATACGACTAGGGCCTGGGCAGCATTTTTACTACAAAATTGTTAAATATTTCACCTTTTTAAGGCGAATTTCTATTCCAAAATTTAATGCGAAACCTCGCTCATATTTAATACGTTTTTTTGGGATACCTTTACTTAGACCTAAGACAATTTCACATCTAACTTACCAGCAACCCTCTACTTTTAAGTGCGTCGGGTCGCCCCGACTCATGTTATCCGAAGTAACTGACAAAACGGCCAATGCCTTCGACAACGTAATATTTATTTGCGTTAACTAGCTTTGAATATTTTTAAATATTAGAGCTTACTGCGACATGTTGAAAATACTATTGATCTAGGTGTATATTCGTTATCCTTCTACGAAGATACAGTATTAGACCGGTGTAACGCATTGTGCTATGCTGTGACTATGCTATCTATAAACAAATCATGCCTAAACCTGGCGACTTTCATATGTTTTCACTGAAAGTAATGCCGCCATATTTACGTGTGCTAGTGCTCTGATGGTACTTGTGTCTTTACTATAACGGTCTAGTACAAATCATAGCTGGCATCCTAAAGCTAGTACTGGACCGTAACTACTAAGGGATCAACCAGCCCCACGTAATGGAAGATGTCACAAAGGGAAAATGAACATTGCCCTTTGTACTGCTGCAGGGACATATTTGTGAGCCCTTGAGCCATTTGAGAGGCATAGCTCTCTAGAGGCACAAGAAAACTGACTAAATTTCTAGACTACCATGAGGCGCAGTGTTGTGCTGTATAAGAAAACGGAAGTGAAGGTTGCTTTTATTTGGAAAAGGTATACCAGCAAGACCAAAATGTGTTCTCTTGCTTCTGCTAAGCCCCTCCAGTCTCTAGCGATTTAGCACAAGCGCGACCAGGTTGTCGAGCGAAGTTTATGCCAGTGAAGCAGAATTTGCCATTTCCACGCGTTCGAACCCGCAAATTGTGGCAAATCGTCAGGAAAGCCATTTCACGATAAAAACCCTCGGTCCGACTAACAGGCCAACGAGCGGGCAAGTACAGACTAAGCGAAACGTCACTGAGCATTACTATTTTCATCGACGAGAGATCCTGCATACTGCCTCCGTCCTCAATTTCACATGATTCTGTCCAGGTAACGAGTGTACTCGTTGTTATTATTATTATTATTATTATTGAGTGCTAATGGTTTCACAACGGAAATTTTAAGGAAATAACACTTTAAGGACTGACAAATCGTACACATTTTACCGTAGTACTTTTGGTGTTGTTATTGTTACAATGGAGGAGATTACCTTGAGCATTTTTCTAACTTTTTTTCACTTTTTTTCTATTATCCTTTAAGTACTCTGCCGGTAACTAGCTGAGTAAATGTAACGATACCTGCAGGATAGTCTAGATCGAATGAGAATGCCTCAGAAGCTAAAATAAGCGAATTTTCTTTCATTGTACCACTCTTTTTCTACAGAGGATCGACAGGCTATACTGTATACAAATACAGTATAAACAAACTAGTTTGTTTGTTTATTTTTTTTTTTAACTCCTGTTTCCGACTCTGCGTCGCGTGACTTTTCAAGCTAACAAAACTAACGGCTTGCATTATTGCCAGTATACACGGGGTGTCCCGAAATTCGAGGAAAGATTTTCAGTGGTTGATATCACGTCTTCCGAACCGTTTTATATTTGAGACTGTCACCGCATTTTGTTTTGCTAGATTCTTCATACCGTTCGTATTTGGGCGAACCTACATTTACCAGTGCTGCTTAATAAACTATGTCGAATGAATGTCTTGAAGATAATTAGCGAGTAGATTAAACGTTACATTGAATGGCATTTTTGTAAGCATACTTAAGAGTCATGTATATGTTCTGGATTATATATATATATATATATAGCTAGAATACCACTTATCTTCACCTGTGCTTTAGGTCTCGACATGTTTTAAAATGCCTGGTCCTATTTCCAGTTAAAGTACTCACAACACCTGGCCGTCTTGGGAAGCCTGTGTTGAAACATACAAAAAAAGAGGAACGCCATACGCGTCGAGTCGAGTTGAGTGTAGAGTTTAAATAATGGGGCGGCCGCGGTGGGAAGTTTTTGCTATGTCCTACCAAGCAGATTATGCTAAAGATCGGTGGGTGTGCACGTAGAAGGCATTAGCATAAAATCGTTAGTAGTTGCTTGTCGACAAAACGATCTTTGTAGCGGTTCACCTTGCCGCTACCTCCAATTTAGAGGTCCAATAATGAGCTTGTATCCTACGGAAAACTTTTCTTCATGTGCACAGCCTCTGGCAACCAAATGGCCTATCCGCGACGGTGGTGAGGCTGTCCTTACGAGCGATACAACAATGAAGGATTGGCTGATGGTGACTCAAATCAACCAAAGCCCCCGACCGATGGAAAGTCATGAGTGACCGTCTGATGATTGATGTTTTCCTTCGTGCCTACCGGCCGTAATGTAACGGTGAACATTTTCGGCTTCAGCTTATAACCTTGCGCAATGGTAAATTTACATTAGGGCCAATTGATCATCCTACTTCTACTTCATAGGAACCTTGCATGAAGAGCCATTCAAGGATATGCTAAAAATATTGGAAATTGCAAACCTCGAACGTTGCAAACATTGTTACTTGGGCGAATCGCGTGTCGTCTGTCCAGTGCATCACCCCGTCCTGTTCTATGAGTTAAGTACACAAAGCACAATGGTACCAAGAAAAATACTGCAGCCAGTGGTGGGAAGTAATCACGCTTTATTAAAATTGATTAAGTCACAAAAAACGTGACGAATAAATACACACGTTTTAATATATTGTGACAAATATCAGGCAAATAATAGACGCATTTCTGACAAGGTTGATACCTCACTTTTCTGAATACCGATTTAACGTTGAAGCAATGTCTTAGAAGGGCTCAAAAGTTTAGCCATCGCTTTATTTTTTCAGTTCTCTTAGCATTCTTTCATTTCAAATGTACTTTATTAAATATATTCACTCTTATACTAAAGCCCTGTTGTAACTTTGGAGGATTAATAGGTAAACACTATTCTGGTCGTATTCGAGCAAGCCATCTGCAGTGAGTGTCGGTAAAAACAACATTAATATAAATAGCGGGGAGTGTTGGGTGTTAAGATTCAATTCTTTTCGCAGCTAAGAATTAGCTAAATTGACCAAATAAAAGAAATCAAAAGTTGTGGCAAAGCGGACCTTTGTTACGCTATTCAAACTGCACGTTTAAGCGATTCCTTGACGTCTAATCTGTCCTTGTTGTTGAATGTATTATTACACCAATTTTATATTGAAATTATTATAATATAATGGTAAACAATCGATGCAACATAGACCTCTTAGGTTAGGTTGATATATATCAAAATAGCTAATAAGCTTTTAAAATAGCTTGAAAATTTGGAAACGAAAATCGGAAGCTCAATTATCTTTCCACCGACACATCTTCGACGTTGTAAAAGCTAATGCTATACTAATTCATCGATACCCTCATTTAATACTACGTTCGCAAACATTTTTCCTAACCTTGCATGGCCATATAGAGAGAGACAGAGAGAGAGAGAGAAAGAAGAAGAAAGTTTTATAAGTAGACACCTAATAGTTACGCTTTCCCTTGAAAAGACCGCAGCGAACCTTGTATCGCAATTCACATATATATATATATATATATATATATATATATTATATATATATTAGCATAATAAATAATGTATTTGTGTAGTTTATGTCATGCGTTCAATATTATAACTTACGGTTGTAGTTAGATATCAACTATTATACACAGAACGCTCAACGCAGACATAATCAAATATGTATCGTCGACCGGTTAAGCTATTAAAAAGCAAAAACAGACAATCTAAAAACCTTAGGTCATTTAACCCTAGTTATTATGTGCACTCCGCCCCAATTCAAACAACGAATTGATCTTCGTCATATGTAAATGATGAAAATAGGTATTACCACACGTACGTGGGTTAGAAATGCGATCGGGGTTGCTGCCCAGTATTTGCCGCGAAAATCATATGTATCCATTTTCGTTTCTTTTCCCTTTACGTTCTGTTACGGTACCTTCTGCGGATACTCGGCAATGGTTCTCTACAACATATTTGATTTTCTTCACAGCTGCATCGACATCTTCGGCGGCGACATCGAGATGGAAAGTAGCTCGAACAGAAGTTCGAGTTATAGGGAACATCCGAACCTGAATTTCTTCGCCAAGCTCATAAACTTCGTCGTGGTAGATCTAATAATGGACGCAATACAAGCCAATTCGTAATAACGTCCCCGCTAAATTACAAAAACATCCCATTCATCTAATCTCCCTGATGCACATAGTACTTGTATAGTAAAGCTAAAAAAAAAAGCTTACCGTGTCAACAAGTTCACAGAACTGAACTGGGTTGTATCCGTTCTTCATGTGAAGAATCGTCATATTGGTTTGAACCTTTGTCAGGTCTATTGAGAATATGTCATTGTCAAAAGGGGCAAGCTTTTGCGCAAAGGCATAGTTTTTTTCATGATCCTGAAAAACGCCATAGACATTAACTCATTTTTTTTTTATAGCGTTTCGTGTTAAATTATTTGCTTCTCATATACACCTGGCTTTAGCTAACAGGGTGAAGCAAGTGTGCAAGCAAAGTGAAAGCAAGTTCATTCGTCTCGACCGTAGTAGTGAGCTGCACTAGCTAGCCTATACAAGGTTGAGCTATTCAACTAGCATCCTTAGACGGCAATCAGTCGCGTTGCTCTTCACTTGAAAAACAAAAAACCTGTGACTCCAATTCAGCATACTATTAGCATTACACCAAGAGTGCTAAGTGGTCATTGACAGAGTACCTTATAAAGCCCTTTATAGGTCGTGTTTAATGCGACGATACCGGCTGCTGCCGCAATTCCCACCTGACGTAGTCCGCCACCGAGGACTTTCCGTATACGCCGAGCCCTAAACAAAAAGGACAAATTATTATTACGAACGAACGTTTCTGCTTGCGTGAAAAGAATTTCTTTTCTAATTATTATTATTATTGATAAACGCATCAAGAAAATTAAACTTCTATGGGGCCTAGATCGCTGTAAAAGTTACCGTGAGTAGAAAAATCAGCGATTATGCCTTCACCTGAAACAGCGTTGAGCTAGACAAATTGCTTTATCTGTATAACTAAAATAAATAAACAGATGGAATAGAAACTGTGCAGCGAGAACTTACCCTTTACAAAAGTCCTTGGTGCCTGCAAGAAGCGATCCAATGGGAGCCCCAAGACCTTTTGAAATACACATCATTACAGAATCAGCGTTCTTCGTCAACTCGCTGGGAGCGCAGTGTAGGTATGTAGATGCGTTCAGAATACGAGCGCCGTCGAGGTGTAGGGGCAGACGATTTACTTTAGCGAAATTACCTACAAATCCAAAACATACAGTGCGTAATTAACGCGAAAAAAACTAGACTTGATCCCATTGTATATTTATTGGTCGTAGAAACAGCCGTATGTATGTATATATATATATATATTGGTTAAGTGAGCTAACCAATCTGCTTCATGTAATCACAGTTAAGAACAACGCCTCCCATGAAGTTGTGTGTGTTCTCGAGACATAGAAGTGCCGTTCGTGGTGTGCAAACATTCTCGTGGGGCCTCAAGCGCCGTTCAAAATCCGAGATTAGGATCCGGCCGTCGTCTTGCGTAGGAGCCGGATTGATACTCAAGCCACCTAGCTATGAAAGAACACAACAGCATAACTTGGGTTTGTATCTTTCTTCAGCAGAAGAGAGACTTTCTCCGTGCAAGCATTTATAAAGTACTGCGTTAATGTAAATTTCGTATAAATTGCGCGTGATCATCATCGCGTCCGTTGGAAGTGGCTCACTATAGTAGATAGTGAATACATACACAATAACAATTTTACTTTAAGACAGTCGCTAATGTATAGCAAATCACTTTATATTAAAAGGTGATTTACTGTACATACTGTAAAACGGTGACGACACTGTTCTACATGTAAAAACCCCCTTTGTTAAAAAAATAGAAGGCTCATTTACGCGAATATCTAACAGAAATAGCAGGCCTCTTGTTACAAATAGATAAAATTTGATAGTAATGTAATGCAATTCCAATGAGATTGCGTCGATATTGAGCACCGTACGATTTTATTCGAACCAGGGGGCGTCTAATGTAAATAAATAAAATCAACTGTAAATAAAATAAATCAAATAAAATTTCGATCGAAAGAAGTCGTACGATATAGGCCCAAAATTTAGATAAAGTTATAATAATATAATCACTGAAATACATCATCATCAACAAATGGCAGCTAGACTGGGATATCTAATGCAGCAAAGGGTGATATTATACAATTATACCTTCACAATAATAGGTAAAAATACATCTAATTATTATTATTTTGCGTATAGTACGCTATCTTTTTACCTAGTCCAGTTAATACATCTCAGCTAAAATTGATGAACAAAAAGAATAATGAGAAACCTACCGACGAAGCACCACCCTGCTCGTTCAGGAATATGTGACACATATCTCCACACAGAATTTCATCACCGCGTTGCCTGAAATGATCATTATTCCAGCATTAAGTATTCCATTTCTGCAGTATTGTCACATAGAATGTCATGTTTATGACATATAATTGTATGGTAATAGGTGTTCTTGGTATGAGCACCAGACTAATCACGCATCGATCAGGGTAGCCTGTTTTACAGGCGGCTTTAGATTTTTTTTGAAATACTTATCGATCGATCGATCGATCGATCCATCCGTCCGCAATTAAGATTCACAAAGACAATTCTTCGCGATTAAATACTGAAACAGACTGATCAAGCCAAATTTAGAACTAATTTAAATAACAAGTAGGACCATACGTACTTGCAGTGTGTCATAGTGGCGCAGATGTTCGCCATTGTTCCCGATGGAAAAAACAGCGCGTCCTCCTTTCCAAACAGTTCGGCCACCATACGCTGCAATTCTGCGTTACCCCATATTTAACATCATACACACGTGAAGTAAATCATCATAATGTACTTTTAAAGTAAAGTGAGCAAATAACCGCTAGGCGAGACACATTTTTAAAAGCCTGATCATTACCTATAACCGTTGGGTCCTCGAAGAACATGTCGTCGCCGACCCTAGCCGCAGCCATTGCGTCCCTCATAGCGGCTGTTGGTTTCGTGATCGTGTCGCTGCGAAAATCGCACACGTGTCGGGCACGCATTTCGGCGTTTGGAGTCGATCTAGTTTCAATAGAGGACACCATATGATTATGACGGTAATGTATGTAGCACCAATAATAATCTGTCCGCGTTCGAACAATAAGGACGACAACTCCGCGTAAACAGTCTGTGCAAACACCCATATTGTCTGCCGTTTCAAATATATGACGCAGACATACCTGCTTCACAGACTTTTTTACTTATTTGCAGGCAGGTCAAGTGTGTGTGGTATCAATTTCGGCTATTAAAGTTACATGTGACATTTTACGCCAGTACCATTCACCTGGATCTTCAGCGTCTCCAGCGTTGGTATAAATATATTATACCTGCGGAACGCGCATCAACTGTGTTACTATTAGCAGAAATTCGTTAGTATCGTTTGACAAACGCCGAACTCAATCTATTGTTTGTAACATCGATCTCCCATCATCCCGGTTGTATTCATCTATGAATGAGTACAAAAGATCAATAGGGAAATGCTGTTCCTTTTAGAGAGAACAATCCCGAAGCCGTGACTCCCAACATCGCTATATAAGAGAATACTGCCACACAAAAATGCCAAGCGTTAGTAACTTCATGTTCTTCGATGCCCTATTTCGCCGCGCTATGTGATTGATTAAGGGGGAAGGTCCGATGCTTGGTCCGCATGCAGTGGTTCCCCCTCGTTAGAAGAGGTGCAAGGAGCCGTAACAAATGTGTTCTGGTTACATCTAGTCTCCCAACATCCAGCAACACTACACAGTACGATCGAGAAGTCCACATGCAGTCGTAGGGGGCGTTCACTGAGCGTTTTCCAATAGAAGTTCACAGAGAGAGGTGGGTGAGACAAAAGTGAAAAGGCTTCCTACCCTGGCCGGTATACTAAGACCATAATGCGACTATCTAGTCATCCGCCTCGATTTGCCGCCCAGTCAACTCAATTTCTAGTCGTGATATTTTCCGTGCATGAGTTATACATACATTTACACTTCATAAAATAATCTTCTCAAAAGGCCAGTTGAAACATATATTTCATATTGAGAATATATATTCTCAAATATGTATAAGTTATTTTTGTATTACATCTGCCTAATGGACCTGCTAGCCCTTAGGACACTTTGGTTGGTAAATATACTCCAGAAGGAAAAATACCTCTTAGCCTTGAAAAATAAATGTTCGGTGGTCAAGTTTTTCTTCCTGTAAGACCAGAACGCTTCTTCAGCGTATTCTGCAATACGCTGGTATGCGAATAAATTGGGCAACGAGGCCTTAAGAAAAAGCACTGTACATGAATCTTGTAATCATTTGAAAAATGGAAATTGGAGTGCCGAGGATCAGGATGGCCAGACGTTGGCATCCTAGGACAAAGACGCATTGTAAAAGGGTTCTCACAAAAGCAGACCTTCGACTTCCGTGACCTCTGTCGACCAAAACTGAAACATCACGCGTAACATATTACCTAATTAAAACTTACATACTGAAAATGCGTACACTAAGTATAAAATCGATTTCTCGAACCAGCAAGAAATGTGCGTGGTATATGTCGCCTGCGAAAAACCTGCCAGGAGCATGCGGTTGCCCAAAATGGGTTTAAGTTCAGCATCTATTGCTACGACATATTCGCCAAAAATGAAACGATGAATGCAGCCAGCTATTTCGAGTTTCTCAAAAACCGTGGGAACGACAATCGAGTATACGCAGTGTGCTTACTGACGATACCAAACGTTATCACAATGACTTAATTGCTTTCTTATTTTAGCAGAGGAATACCCAACGTTGGCTTTTGCTCGCTTATTTCTCCGCCCTGGTCCGTGATTATGGTGCTTTTTATGACCTATGAACTATGCAGAAACTACTAAATATATAAGTCTTATAACTATATATGATCCATGTGTGGTATATATGTACATAAAATAAAACATACATTACTATGAGCCATTATCAGTGTCACTTCACTGCGTTTTTAGAATTCTCTTGAAGACTTTCAAGGGTTTTTCCCTAGAAAATACTTAAAACAGTGGGAATGGACTACTCTATCACCGACGGTAGAGCGATACGATGACAAAATGGAGCAAATACTTTTTGCTTATTAAAGGTCAAAGAAAAATTCCTCCTCACGCATACCTGTTTTTGTATAAACACTTGTCACAACTCAGTTGAGCTAATCGGGTAACTTCCATCACCAATTGCAACTTACACTATCCAGCCTTTCAGGAATCCAAATAGCGTAACCGATGAGAGGGCCTATTTCACAGATCAGATTTGGAATAGAGTTACACACTTGCAGGTTTTTTGCGACCGTAAACCTGCAGAGTTTTGTTTCTTCGAAACAGTCGATTTAAGCTCCTGGATAGAAAAGAAAAACCCCCAAATCTCCAAGTAATAAGAATATAAATAATTATATCTGGATATATAAATGGAAATATCCGTTCCAATTTCACCCACTGCGATCGATTACTTATAATAACAATATTCGTTGTTTTTGCATTTTGTGTCTTCGCACCCGTGCCTGCCGTTTGATCAACAGATTTAGCAAATTACATTTGTATAAATACGCTCAGTTAATTACAAAAAAAGCTGTTATGATGATTATTTGCGAAGAGAAAAAATACAAGAAGAACAACCTAGATCAATTGCTTCGATCAATTCATTGATTATATTGAAGTGTACATTATTTTTTACGTAGTATCGCTGATAACTTAACTGGCCTATACTGTGATAGATGGAGTCTGGAGTAGTGGCTTTTATTTCCCTAGTAATTTTTTCTATATATAAGAAGGTCCGACCATATCGTACTGCATATTAGCAAAACACTTATATTGACACTGGCGTATCATTTTATTGTTACCTGAGTGCTTTTTGGCGGCTATCATTTTACCACGTATTTCGACAGCTGTACGTGCTGAAATTTTAGCAAACGATACGATCTTTTGCCGAGGGATCATTGCTTTAAGAAAAAAGTTCTGCGAAAAATATCATATTATTTGCTATGCTAAAATGTAACCATGTCATTGTCGAACAGGTGACGACGCGAATATGAGGATCTGATATGATTCATAAATTAAAAGGACCGTGTGTATTAACCACCCGTCAATTACCACGCATTTAATTTCGTTAGTTTTAGACCCTCTCATAGCAGTTGTGTTGAGAAGATCGCGTTCTTTGATTGAATCTGGGTGTTCCGAAAGATGCCTAAACTATTCGGATAGCAGTATGTAAGTGTAAGCTTCGCGTTTTTTAAATGCGAATGAACTTTTGCTCAACTCAAAGATAACTTATTCCGCCAAAATCACTAGATTCTGAAATTTCTATAATCAGAACTTATCCTTTGCCAATACACCAGTTCCTGAAACGATCGTACTGTGTAATGTAAGAGTGCGATCGTTTACCAAAAAGACTAATTCACTTATACGAAGTATGAGCATAAGGCGCTACACGGCCGACCAGAAGAGTTCCTCTTCCACTGTTGGTGCTCTACATGGTGTAGTCGCAGTATCATGGCCTAAAAAAGGACCGTCTACCATCATCGTCATAACACATATCCGGTACCAAGACCAAATAATCGAAAGCTTTGAAGGCGCTTTGGTGAAGATCCAAATAAGTAAATCGATTGTAACTGAGTGGAAGCGATTTAGCGAGAAGCCTGCTTCTCGTGTCGCCAGATTAGCACCGTATCTAAACGTATTTGCGTCTACTTGGGACAGGGCTGACATCTTCTATTAGCTACTATGGCAGTTTTATCGGTACAA
This sequence comes from Varroa jacobsoni, assembly GCF_002532875.2. Classification (NCBI taxonomy): domain Eukaryota; kingdom Metazoa; phylum Arthropoda; class Arachnida; order Mesostigmata; family Varroidae; genus Varroa; species Varroa jacobsoni. The sequence goes on from NW_019213608.1 coordinate 307,022, forward strand.
GACACATTAATAAAGCGATCATGGTAAGCGGGACACCAAAAAATTTATTACTGGCGATCGAAGCATTGGAAATGGGGTCTAATCTTGATATTGGGCCATAAAATTGTCGAGACCCGCCGAGATTGACCACGCAGTCGGTCGTAATTGGTTTCATCCAGATCGAGTATCGAAAGTTGAAACGATGCAGCTCCGTAGACAGTTATAGCTTTTCCGATTTCCGGAAGAAGATAACAGATACCGAAAAATACAAAACGCTGTTCACCAGAAGCAATACAATTATGTAGATGTTCAACTATTGACAGAGGCTCGGTTTAAGAGACTGTATAGGCATAAATTAGTAGGTTTCGTAAGCTGATAAGCTCCTTTAGAGCTTTTGCATTAATATCAAGAGTTTATACATATTATTTTTTTCTTTTATTAATTTAAAATTTTTATGGTGACGAGATATAGCACGAGAATCTTTAGTGCCAGGAATGCATACATCGCTATTTAAAAAAAGGGTTAAAAATAGGGGTAACTTTATTTGTTTTTAGAGAATTTTTTTTATTGGATTATTTTAGGCATTTCTTTCATAGAAGATTCCGTTCGGGTTCGTCAGTTTTTGAGTCAGGGGTCTGTTTTTGAAGCTCATCATTCAGGGCATCTTGTCGTTATAAATAATTAAGCTTGCTTGACCCAGTTTTGTTTACACTTTATAACATTTATATAATCTAATTATTTCTAACCAATTACACTTCAGTTCAGTGTATAGTACACTTTCCCTACGAAAGCTACCGCCGATAAAGCTCTCTGCTACGTATGATGATAGGTAACCTCCCCACTAGAGTCGACGTGTGTTGGCCGATGAAAAAATCATGCCAACCTGCCATTTTTCATATTTGCATGTTCGAATCGTAAAATAAGTTTTTTTTTTTCTTTTTTTTTAACGAAACAATGATAATTTGAGCGACTCATCAGTGTAGGTGATGCGTTTGTCAACGGCTCTCGCTGTTGCTCCGGCACTCGTTGCGTCTTTAGAATTTCGATTCTTGGACCTCTTAAGTAAGCAGTATTAACGCTGTTGATAGTATTAATGACCTTCTTGATAGAATCAACTTGCATAATTATCTCCTTGAGTCATGTCTAGCAGGCGTCTTGGCCGTGACAGCGGTTTAATAACAAGAATATATTAACATAGATCGAAGCGATATGATAATCTCTATTACCAAACGTCGGCCATATCTGCCCCTATAACGCACGGGTGATAAACTGTTGGAATGACATGAGATCGTTACGGTTACGGGGTGCGACTACAGTTGACATTCGATTACGCGTCTTGTCGTTAACCGCTATTATGACAAAACGGGGGGGCTGGGGCTGAGTTTAATTCGGATTCCTAACAAAGGCTTTACTTAATATAGGTTACACGGAGTCGTGTCTGGTTACTGGAACAATACACTAGATGAGACTACATAGTACAACCGATAACCTAATGAGCTTAAGACGTACGCCAGGTTCGGGGGGTGGTAATGAACGTTGGTGGGGTAAGTTAGCAGCGAATTACATCTTTGGTCATTATGGACGGATTCTAGAGCAGTTCGATTTATTGATCGAATCTGAGGTTACGACAATTAAAGCAGCTATTCTTAGAATAGTCGAAGAAATCATATTGGACTCATGTTCCACATTAAAGCTATACCAATATTGTTTTGATAAGTATTTACATCACTATAGATACTATAATATATATATATATATATATATATATATATATATATTAATCATTGGACGTAATCTACTATTGTAAGATTAATTTGCTTTTGCGGAAAACTGACGTAAACAGAGAATCACAGTTATAGTTCATTGCTCTTTTATTGAACAACAGATGCCGTCCACATACTTTGTCCTTGAAGCTCCGCTGAAGAAACTCCGTGTGAATAACCCAAATCGACTAAAGCTCTATTATTTTACCACATGCTTTATGAGCGGCTCTGATCGCATAAGTTGTATTAAAATTGCATGCATTTTTTGCGTAGTGGTCACAAATTTACACTTACCTTTCGGAAAATTAACAACACATATAGAAGTGCGTAGTTGGGCTCGATTTCGTTGGCGGCTGTGTGAGTCTTCCTTTATTTCTTTGAAAACGGGATTGTAATCTTGCATTGGCTAGGATTTGGATGTGGAAGCACCCGAACGAAACAAACCAATTAAATGTGTCTATTATAGACCTGCACGCGTCTGAGATGTGAGAGTATTAGGGATCTGAGTGTCTAGGATCGTGTTTGCTGAGGCAATCTAAAGACCTCCTGTGTTTCGCGCGCTTAGCTATCATTTTACCCTCGTGCAGTAGCCGATCGTCTTTTGTTTGGTTGCTTCTCGTGACGTCACAGGACCGTGAGGGGTAGATCCCTTGCCCTCCCGGCCATTGCTGAATCATGCCAGTGACAGCAGCCGCGGAAGCAATACCGTGCTAACAGCCCTGTCCGAACGAAAACAACTACCTCTGTTATAATGTATCAACAACTGGGACGGCAGCAGCTGCTAATCAATTGAAAAAAGAAAAGGTTAGAAATCAGAGGTAGGTCGGCATCGAACGATCTATAATCGGTCATTAGGCACTGATCAGTTTTTCAATACCCCTTAGACGCGGTTTGAAACAGGTACATAGTGAAAAGTAATAATAACTATTTGGACATTTTTAGTGCGAGTTTTGCTAATGTATTTTTTATGTAACGCAAGATGAAATTAGGCAAGGCACCCTTGAATCTTAATTTAAGATTCAGTTTATTGGACCCTCTACTAATCGCATGCCTGGCATGGCTGAACATCATTGTGATTAATCCGAGCCTTTAGTAAAGAACTATTAACCGATCTGTAAAGTATAACATCTAGACAGGACGCTTCTGTGTGAATATTAGTATCTGACCAGCCCTCGAGAAACAACAAAAACAAATAATCTGAAAACTATCTTTGCCTAGCATTATAAAATCGTTGTAGCTACTTAATCGCACGCCAGCACGATACAAACTAAGCTTTCGTGTAATACCATAACCGCTTAGTAAATGAATGCTGTTAGTGAAATTAATAAGCGTGAGTGAACTGTTCGGCGTGCAACTAATTGCCTCCTCCCCGTAAATATGAGAAGAATTTAATATCCAATTAGAACTACATCTCTACTATCTTTGAGAGCTCCTACTTTAAATCTGAACTACTTTAAATAGTACATTGTTCAATTTCATCATTGTAGTTAGTTATAGTATTCACTAGTTTTTTTATACCTAGGTTGTTTTAGGTAGCTACCGTTGGCCTTGTGCATGTCGAGGAGTGTGCCTGTGGTTTTCACTACTGCTACTGCCTATGCAGTACCGTCAGTTCGGGTAATCGCGTAATCGGCTTCAAGTCGGAGATAACCTATCTACGCAATCTCTTAGTATGGCAAATTCGCCGACGCAGCACACTGTGGAAGAAAAGAGTAGGTTAATGATTATTCTTCGACGCATCCTTAAACGGGCTAGAGCTTCAAGAGTCGCTTTGATCCTCAGCAGACAGATCGAGAGGAAAGCTTGATTGAGTTTATCGCTCACGGATACCTGACAGTGAATTTTGCCACGAGTCATCGCGTTCCAGGGACAGCTGGAAGTATTTGTACCTTCGACGTCTGGTCACTACGTGTACTTTCGCAAGTTTGTCATTTGGCAGTTTGAGTTACTTATTTTTTAACATTTTTTTAGCACGCTAGTATCTGCTAGACCCAGAAAATTAACCACCCGGATATGGGTTAGTGAGTTGGGCGGCGTAAGGGTGTACGAAATGTGTAGAACGATTGTGTTTAATTTTACTAGTTACTAATAATTTTTTTTTCACTGCAATTTAAATTCACTCTATTATGGGTATGTTAATGGGCTTCGTAATCTAATACATTCAGAGTGCACTGTACCCGACACGCAATCAAAATACGTCAGGCTGGCAGCTAAAGATTTCAATCTAATATATCTGGATAGCGGCTGGAGACAATAATGCACAGATAATGAAAACAACTAATTTACTGACTGTAGTCCTATCCTTAGACACAGATAGATCCCTGGCCTAGATTCCGAATCTCAACCGACCGGATATTCAATACTGAATAACAATGGAGTCTAATGTTGATTAAGACTAAACCAGATAGGAACAAGGCGAGATGCTACCTACTTGAACGATTCATGTTCGACGCTGAGAGAATGTCTTTGTGAGAATGCAATGGTTAGAAATGAAGACTAGCTGACTATGACGGCGTACGACTAACCCTGCGTAACACTTTTTTTTGCTGAATTCTGTAACAAACAATGCAACATAAATCATTATATAGCAGCGTTACAAAAGTGCTTGCGGAACCGCTTGGACGATTCATATTACCTCAATTAAGTGATGACGAAAATGTGTCAATTAAATTAGCTATTTAGTTGTAGAAAAAGCTAAATTGTTTCCTAAATTCCCTAATTCATCTTAGCCAAATCGTTTTACTTAAAATTTAGATAGAAACGTATCTATAGAAGCGAAGTGATCCAGACCGAAACTTCTCAACTCAAGGTCATTTCTAAATAAAGACCTGCTTTGGCATTGGTAACAGAGATTTGGACAGGCTTAAATATTACTTTGGTAACGTTTTTATACAAACCTTTCTCTTTCGTAGTATATAAATTTCGTGGTAATAGTTCGTTTAAGTTGGAAATGAAACTTCATATGTGGTGCACTGATGCCACGCAGAGGCGTATGCCGCTTTAAAAATGTCTGCTAAATGAAAAATAAGTTTTCTCAAGTATTTCTTTAAGTTTCTTTTGGAGACGTTTGCCTAGCTTATGATTATTCTTTGGTTGCTTCTTACTCAAACTGGATGTATCCTCCTGACAAATGTTACGCCGTTTTATGATGCGGAACAAACGAAGCTTTTTTCGACACGAGGGGCAACAGTCTAATTTTAGCATATTGAATACAGCAAACAAAGACTGAATGATTATAGATCCTATTTCGGATACCTAATGACTAAAATCTATATTGTGCACCATAAGTATTGTGACAGGAAACACGAGGACTCTGGTAGCATCCTTATGGTAAAGTAGTAACAGCAGAATCAGAGATAACTAAACATCTTTGGTAAAGGTGTTTAGTCATCTGTAATTTATATATGTATATATATATATATATATATATAATATTTTAATACGACTGGAATCAAAATCGCTGATTGTTCGCATCGAAACGTAAACAAGTAATATTTATAGGAAAATCCTAAATAAGGTACGTTCTTTTCCTTTCGGCTACTTCACCGAACGGCATAACAACAATTACCACCGTCATAGCAAGGCAAGCATAATATCCACAAGATTCGTGATCGGACATTCCCTGCGTTTTGCATTCATTAGAACCTGTTCTTCGGCGGCGTTCCGTTGGAACTGCGTGATGGCAAACGATCTCATCGTTTTGCCTTGCTATGTTACACGAGGAAAAGTGATACCCCGGCTGCTCGCGGAGTATCGTCGGGATACTGTGTGCCCTCGGTGGGTGCTTTAGGAAGTGTAGGTTAGGTAAAATGTCACCTTTGACGACAGGACACGTTTCATATGGTTACCGCTTGCGCCTGCAAATAAACAACGCAGTGAAATGCACCTGAAAAACTAAGTGTTTCGAGCGCTACCGCCGTCAGAGGGATCCGTGTATAATTGTACTGACGTCAGTTACTGATATGGATACTTACAGACCTAGTACAAGATGAAGCGATAGTTTGCATATGTAAATAACTACAATTAAAACGTAGCCGACTCAAGCGGCCATAAAATATCGGCAGTCCGATCAGTCAGCAATAGCGTCAACTACTATAAATACTGCCATGCATAAAATACATGTGATGCTTCGGTATCCGTAGCACAGCTGCGATCTTTGTTAGAGCCTGGCCTTCCTTTAACTGTTGTTGCTTCCAGATTTGGCCTATTAATACAGCAGCCAAAGTCAATCGTTCTATGTATAGGTTTTCTTCGTCTCATGTCGAACAATTTGTGTCTTGAGTTCAGCCTCTGTCGTAGCGATGGGCAAGCAGTGTTGCACTGATCAGTTTCGTTATACCTTTGACAGCAGCTCAAATCGGTAGTGCGACGGTAGTAACGAAGATTGGCCAATAACGACGTCTCTTAACAAAGGAATACCGACGGAACGAAAGCCCCATAAACAAATAAACGAAACACTCTAGAGAAAGTGACAAATGCGGTATGTAGGGTGTCGACCAAAGACACCGGGACAGCGATGCAATCACATAAGGCAGAGGTTGCGGTCCACGTACCCAGATACGCTATCTAGCGTTTTTCTTTCGTAGGGGCTAAGACCTGTTAGCCCCAATAGTTCAAAATAACACTTCTTGTAGCTCGTAATCGAAATAGTCCGGCCTTAACCAAATAATATTATTATTCGATAATTTGGCGCGTACAATGCTTTGTTTATCACGTATCACATGGCATCAGTCCCGAAGATTTCAAGCAAATCTTGCTGGTATCATACACTACGTATATTTCTTAGAGCAAGACACGTGTTGCAAAACTTCGTCGAAGTATATATGTATCTCCCGTTCTCAGATAAGTATTTGCCTGCGGCTATACATTCTTATTTTAAATGACACACTCAGTCAGCGGCTATAACTAATACATATACGGAGACATACGTTCATCTGAAATCTGGTTCCACACATCTATGTGGAAAAAATGGATCTCTTTCATCTACGTACATTGATACACGACTTCGAAACTTACGAACAGTTCGAAGGACACGTGACTCTCCAAACCATGTGCTACATCCTAAATCATGAGCCTACTGAGATAAAATTGCCTTTCGTCCTTAATTTATTCTGTCCGTATTAGATAAAGCACCCCTAGGATTTCGTTAATCTTTAAGCCTTATGAGAAAATTACTTTTCTTTTGGATAACAATTGTTTACTGCGAGGTGGCAATTATAGAGAGCTAAATCTGCTCAATAGACTATAATTTTCACCAAGCGGACATCAATACAACCAGCGGGAACTTGCAGCATCCACTCTGAAATGAAATCGCGTGTTTGAAAGTAAATTTTACATAGTAATTTTTCTTCATAGCTATATTTTTTACCGTTTTCAGTCGTTATTTGCAAACTCAATGATACAAGGCGGGCCGAAAGCCTTGACAGCTCGGCAAATGTTTTGATAGTTGGAGCCTTCATTTCACATTTGTCGAAGTAGCAGAAACTTACATACGACTTATTGCACTAACAAGCTGAAAATTGGAACACGGAGTGCGAAACGCCGTCTGCAGTGATGGGTTAATGCCCTGCACTTGAAATAAGAAAAAAAAAATATTTCGTTCAGTCGAAGCTCATGGCTTCACAAACGGCACTGTACTATTTTTGTGTGAGCGTACGAACACGATCTTCGTTCTTACCGTTTACATGGCGGATACATGAGAAAGGTAAGCGGCGATGGTTCGAAGTACCATCCGTTGAGCCACATTGACACGTCTGCTGCTAAGCCTTCTGAGCTTTAAAATCGTAAATACTATAGCTTCTGTGTTTACATTTCGCGCCTCTTAGATAGTAAGCGTAGCATCATGCAAACTGCAAAAATGGTACCAAGATGCCCCTGATACAAATGTGTCGCGTAGTTCAATCAGCAATAATTTTCGTATTTGCTACTACTTTAACAAATGCGAAATAAGGATTTTCTAACTGTCGAGAAGCTTTTCTTCAAACAGTCAAGAGGTTTTTGGCCCACCCTGTACTGGTTAAGCTAGAACGACTCGCATTAGAATACTAATAAGCTAGAACCAGAACTAAGTTACACAAAATATCTTTTAGACGTTAAATCAAAAAGGGTGAGTATCGAATGAAGCACTCTGTATAAGCTGGCGGAAAATCAGTCTTTCCATGACATTTGATAGGCATAATTTAATGCGTTCATTTTATTTCAGTTACTTCCAGTTATTCATTTACCTATAGCTTCACATAAAAGATGCTGTTAAATGTTTTCTATGCCATTTTGCAACATGAGTACTTCGAAATTGGATTTAGCTATCATATGCCAAAAAACATTTACAAAGAAAATTATTTCGAAAAAAAAGCCAATAAGATCAGGTGGACCATATAACGCTAAAATGCTCCTTTCAGTCATTACAGGATACCATAAATGCTATATACTTTTTCTATAAAGTTCTTCTATGAAATTATAATTTCGAAGGAGATAAAAGAACGTGTCTCCGTCGAGAACTTCGTACATACCAGATACCCAAGAGATATTTCGTCTCTACCCGATACGCAGCACAAAACCATAGCTTCCGTGAGAAAATAAAGCTGTGAAAGCGGATCTAGCGCGCTTTTTAATTTTTGAACTGAAGCAGACGAAATTTGGCTGGTAAATACTCCAATCTTCAAAAATCGAGCAAGAACCAATTTAGTTTATTTCAGGGAGCTTAGTTTCAATATCAATGTTTAGTGATTAAGTTTTTGTTCCTCGAAAACCACAACGCTACGGAAATTGACCGAAGATTGGTAAAGACATTAAGAGAGGATGTTATAAGCGGAAGGACGGTTGTACCCGATGCAAACGTCTCAAAATCGAAGACTGAAATGCTGAAGGCCAGCGAGGAGAAGACCAAATGTACGGAACCGAAAAACAAGGACGCATTGCCGCAACAGAAGAAGCTTTTTACGAAAGCACAGCTCAAAACTTGGATGCCGAAACCAGCGTTTCAAATGCAAAGTGTTATAGAATTATAACCCAAACTCTAAAAATGGAGAAACTGAGTAAAAATAGGTCCCTGTAAATTGACTCTCGGCAAGAAGTGCATGTGGTGTATTCTACATGTAATTTATGGAACTTAATTACTAAACGGCTAAGCGGTTACCATAATCGAGGTATGATTTAATCTCCATTGCCAGCCAGAGAGGGAGCACCCGAGAGAACGGCGTCGTCTTACGAGGTCAAATTCAGTCGCAGTGTTTAATAGGTTCGGACGTAGTACACGCAACGGGCATCAGGGACATTTGCTTTTATGATAGTCGGCGAGAATGAACACAGCCTACTATTTCGAGTTCTTCAAGAGACTTATCGATCGCCGGCACGGCGATCGTCCCACGTCATGGTCGGACGTCTTGTTATCTGGTATCAACGCCAGGCCTCATCGCCATGCATCAATTACTTCCTGGACTGAGCAAAAGGGTATCCAACGTTTGCTTTTATTCACTTTTCCTTCCTGTTGGAATCTATGTGACACTGAAACGTTTGACATCTTGGAAATGTTAACGGGTGGTCAAGCATATCCCAGTATCAACTTACTTCGAGGAGCCGTAGGAATTATATGAGTGATCGCGACGTTGCTAGCGCGCTGGGACAAGTTGAAAAGAAATAGGAAAGTACCTCTAATGCGTATTGAAAGCTCGACTAGTTCAACAGCTGTTGAATTTCAGAGTCTACCAGATTCGATTGTAATATATGTGTATAATTTTGACTAAATATTTCCACCTTTTTTTTAAATGCCCAAACATGAAACATTCTGAAATACAACTCTCAATTCATCCAAAAATTTCCTTATCTTATCCCCTTCACTGTTTTTTCAGCATACAATGTTTAGTGTAATCTCCTGTATGTTTCACTCTCTAGAATTACGCGAAGCCAATGTCGTTCATTAATATTGTTTTGAAGATCAATGAAGATTTCCAGTCGTTGTTGTGTCTCCAGATAGGATAATCTTTGGAAAACCGGCTAGAATTTTTCTCTCTCTCTAAGGCAAAGGCTGTTCTTGTCGGTAGCTATGGAAGCTCTTAAGGACTTACAGCCATCATCCTTCAAGCCTATTACAAGCAAAAAAGCACAAAAGTTTAGTATCACAATGATTGTTTTGATATTCGAATAATGGAGTTACCCGGACTCATTCTTGTTACTTCGCTCTCTTCAAATAGTTCTCGTATGCATTGAATATAGTTCACAGACAACACTTAACAACGGTGCGTCATGATAGCTCGCTTCAACGGGAAAAATTGAAAAATAGATCAGATGATAAAATATACACTTATTTATTTTGTTAGCCCTTTACCTCTAGATCTCAAAGGAAATGTGGATTAACTTTTTCTATTTCTATTCATGTGATTATATGAGCAACTATACGTACATGTCCTACCGATCGATACCGCCATATATAAGAGGAATTTTTCGAGTCAGCTCAAAAATGATGAGATTTATGGGCATAGACACGTCAGTTACTGGGTACGGTATTGACCCTTTATAACATACGTCGCTGACAACGAGACAAATGACGATAATTTTATATCTCATTCTTCTTTTCTTGCGCATCAGTTCTAATCGCTGGTCGAGTTCCTCTAAACGTATCTATGGAGATGGCGCCCGGATAATTTCTTTACTACACGTATCATGATGGGAATGGCTTGATGCTTCATCGCCCACTTCCTACTCTATCTGCACGTGTGTGTCGCTTTACGATACACCAAAAGGAAGTCGGCAACTCTGATTCAATGCAAGCACGCACAGGCGCTGAGCCACGCACACATGCGCATGGCTCGGTCTGTTTGAGTCAACCTCACGATTCGTTCGTTTCGTTGCGATAACCACTACCGGTATTCTGCAGTAATGTCTACATAGCCGCAGCAGTGACCGTGTAAGTATCGCTGGCTAAATGTTTGCTGTTGTTCTTGAGGGGAACGAGTCGGACGGGAAAAGGTCTTACCTTGTCGACTGATCTCCCTCGACATAATAGCCCCAAGAAAGTTACTGAACGCGTCGCTGGTCACCTTGGCGGCATTTAAACTACTCGATGTCTCAGTGACCATCATCACAAGAACGCCTATGCATTTGATGGTACATAGACCAATAGCCATCTAATCGCGATTACGCGACGCCAATGCTAATCTCTCGCTTCCAAGGCCAGTACGCACAATTATTATTGTATCGTATATAATAAAATTATTTATTAAAGAAATAGAACAGTAGTCATTACATTTATATGAAACGAACGACATAGATTTGTATAGCAGCACTCTTTTGTGAAATTATACTTCGGAGAGAACCAAAAATGTGAAAGATACGTTAACGCGACTAGTTCGATGAAACAGGCCGAGTTGTTCACCAGGCTTTAGAAGTTTTTCAGAAAGACAGCAGCCTATAAAAACACACAATTGATAATATCCTGCACTGCACATGGCTGTCAGTCTTGCTGCTTGTAGGCTTAGTTTCCTGCCTATGGAAACCCCAGTATTTTAAAGGAGCTAGACAAATGTCTCTGTAGGCAACCCAACAGAGTACGTTTTAGATAGGAACACCCAATAGCAGGTAATTACGGCGCGACGACTTCATATCAGATATCAGCAAAAGTCGACGATCTTAATATTTCGATCTACTTTAAATCTAGTGCGACTTATCGATGCCGGCCTATGAAAACGAGCCGATATAAAAAAATTCTAAATATGTAAATCTAACGGGAAACGAGGCACGCTTTGTCGGCGATAATTTCGCTTCACGATAGTGCGGTGGCAATGTGTCTGTTTGCTAATTTGCAGCGAATCTTTGGGGTCGCAATAGAAAGGTTAATTTCGTATTGAAGATAGTCTGTTGTCCTATGCCATGCCAAAACAGTTCAGTAGGTAAACCTCAAAACATCTGCTTAGGGACCTAACACATATAGTACAGGCAGCGTTTTCAAAGTGCCTCATATGAGCAGAATGCCAGTGACCATAATTACCGCTATATTTTTACCGACATTAACATGGATATTGTCAAAAGATACTGGCATGCAACGACCTAAGTTGTTTCTGCCCTCCTGCTGATTTTCATCTCACAGTAACATTGTCTTTAGCTTTGGCACAAATCGCTCACAAATAAACATTTGCTTTTGTGAAGATCAGATTTGTCTGGCTCGACTGTCCCATATTGAAGATCCGATAATTCCAAAATTTTAATTCTGCCTAAACGAAATTATTTCAAAATCACAAAACAAGTTGGTATGCTGATTCAAAGGAGCGAAATCCTAATATGCCAACATCAAATAAACAAATGTTTATGAAGACTTTCGTCTAATTGATATTGGCTATACGTCATAGCAATCCCAGGGCGCACTCCACGACGCTCTATTTTTGGGTGAGAAATGACCTATTCACGTAATCGCTAAATAAGAACTTGAAAGCATTTTCGTCTCTCTGTGCTCTGCCACAACGATCCCTTTGGAAACTACCAGAGTGTTGCAACAATCGATTAACACAACCTATTGTTTTCTTTTTTTTCTGGCTTTTAACCTGGATTATGATAGCATAACATGAGTGATTTAAAGACGAAAGCGTGTTCGTGGACATTTGGTAGGAGCCGCTTGGTATACGCATCGATATAGTTCAGCCTAAAATTGCTAGCCATCACTGCTCGTTCAATGTATGTAGCATACGACTGTCTCCGGAATTGCTAGACTGACAAAGTTAGTACAAGCTAAAACAAAGATGTCCAACATTCAAGATACTGCTGTGTAGATGTATAAGCATATATCTGACTAGCTATGAAGTTTTTCCTGCTACAGTAGCCCGACTTATATCGAGAAGAGGTAGCTTTAGCTCTCATTGGGTTCGTAATACCCTTGTATTTCGTAAGTAAAATGATAGAGTCGGTTTGCCTGTTCGTTCGACCTTAGCGGTAGGCTGGGAGAATCAGGAAAGCTGAACGAAGGTCCTGAATGAACGTCGGAGTGGTTGTCAGTAAATGTATTAGACTGCCGCAATTGCGTAAAAACTTCGTTTTGAGAGTACCAGCATTACAGTATACAAGTTCGGTAGATATCGGGCGCTTAGCTTATCTTTGAAAATCTTGAATAACTATTATTTCGCCTGATTATTTACCGGGAACTGGGATAGCTTTAGCCTCCTTCGTTTTCCTTTAATGTCATCATTGACTAATCTCCTCGGTTAGCGTCAAGCCACGGTACATAAACGAGACGGAAGCTCGAAAGAGCTCATTACAATCGGAATCTACTTTTGCTGTACATGATGAGGTTGGCCATGTACAAGATTATGTACACCAGAAGGTGTCATTGTCGGTAGAAGATCGTTGACGATGAAGGAAAATCAGAGCAACGGATTAAGTTTGCCAGCTCATGCCGACTCATGGCGTTTCTCTTTATGACACCATTATGCAGGGTAATTCTAGCGTTGGGGCGGATGTTTTTCAATGGACCTACCTATTTCCAAACGCACTCAACGTTGTCCCAACTTTTCAAAAGGATGAGTCTCGGGTGCGGGTCGAAGTCTGCTTTGAACTTTACGACGGGGTCAATTAGGACGACTCTGTTTTGTCCAATAAAACGTTACACGCAGCCATTGTTGATCTGTCTACCAGAACGAAATCGATGCTGTTCATTCAGTAACGCTTAATAGTAGACTAGAAAAGGAGACAACCGCTATACAAATGTATTGGACAGAAATTCGTAGACAACTCTTTTAAACGATTTTTATTCGCCACTATAATTGTCTCGTTGTTCTGGTATTATCTATGTTTCAATCACGTCAAGCGGTGAACGTTTCGAAGCGGGACTGAATGCGTGCGCAATTGCCACTTCTGTGTTTGTCAAATACTCTGTCCGGAATGCTAGCTTTCTTATTACGGCGAACGTTGATAATCTCGAAATTCCTTGCAGTTTTGCCATTTTCCACGTTTTCTTATTGCTTCGCTTAAACAAAATTTCTCGGAAATAGCTCCCTAGAACCCCCGCGGGAAGTGGGTACCTTAGCTTGATTGGTTTGGCGTGTCTACACTATGTATGCTGGGTGTAAGAGTTTTGATTTAGTATCATTTTAGTAGGTCGGTCAGATGTCCACAACGCTTTAATGATTACTACATTCTACGGTGAATGTAAATAACTTGCATTGTTCTCTAATTATTCTACTTTCGATTTCATCGAGCACTGAGCCACGATCTTGCAGAAAAATTGATTTTTATTCGACAATACTATACAAATCGTATACCTGATAGTAGCTTGAGATGATTTACCACATAAAATTTCGCAAATGTCGTTTGAAAAACGGTACCTTCAAAATTACGCATAAATAGGAAGCAGATGCATCCAAGCCCCCTTCACATTCTAAAATAACTACAGAGAAATAAATGTTCGTCCTGGGTTCTAGAAGCAGGTCCACTTCACAGAGGCATTTTTTGAACTTTTCATTAATAAACCAGTAATAAAACGCTGATCTAAGCGGATCAACGTTAAGTTCGACGATCGATCATATTGTCTGATATTCACTACTGTGATGTATATTAATATTTGTGACGAATTATTTTTTCGCTTAAATAAATATATAAATTGGGTGCTTCTATCTTTAGTTTTGCATTCTACTTAAACTATCAACTAAAACATTTAAATCTGAAAACAAAAAAATGTTATTGAAATCAAGCTATCCTCACTATTTATCTTAGGCGTATTTTTGCAAAATGCTGAAATATTTCCATATAAATACGGTATGGGCCAACTACAACTAACAAACAAGTTGTCCTAGATTGGTTAGTAAATCGTTTCCTGAATTAAAATGAATTACTTCCGACCAGGCATATTGTCCATAAGACTGTGCCACTTCAATACTGCGTACAAGTTCAGCACGAAAATTTGCCGTCTTGTAAGACCGACCCCACAAGTTTTTCGATAGGACGAAGTATTCCATGTTAGAGTCCTCGATTACCATTCTGGCGAGGAAAAAGGGCCAGGACGCCTACAAGGATATTCGGATTTTTGAACAAGAAGCGTCCGTAATTATGCCGAATCTAAACATAGACTATGATTTGAAAAGCTGGCTAAGCTTCCAAATCGTAACATTTGGTTAATCGCAGCATACCGCTAGAGCCCTAAACTTTACAACCGGTGATAATAGTATATACAGTCGTTAACTAAAAAAATGAGTCTTCATCATGAGAAGTTACCCATAGATTTCGTTAATTGATGGTTATGATTTTGTAAGGCCATGGAGTAATATTCTGATATTTTTTGGAAGGGTGGATAGGACTAGCATGTTACGGGTAACTTACGGAAACCACAGGTAATATCGTATATAAGCCAGACTTTATTGTTCTACATTACAGACAGATTATTCTACATATTACATTATTCATTAAGCAGTAGTAAATGTTTTTACGATACAAACACTAACCACAGGAGCGGTCGCTAACTTGCCCAGGGTCCAGGCATATTCGCGACTACTGAATGTTTTGAGCGTGTAATGTAAACGACCCAGAATGTATTATCGAAAAAGTATCTGCACATTGTGCAAATTGTTTTGTGACCGTAAATACCCAGAAACTTTACGTTTTCCAGCAGAACGATCTGCCGGTTCATACCAGTAAATTAATGCAGGACTCGTTGTTGCAGAACATGGACCCGTTGTGAAGTGTGCACATACAGCCGCCCTATAGGCCAAGATCCTCTGGAGCTTGGTCTATAGGGCGGCTGTATGGAGCTTTACCGAAGGAGTTTCGACATTACAACGTCGACGCTAAGCCGTTCGCACATTTGCAATAAGATTTAAAATGAGCCAGGCAACGCTTCAAATCCTGAACTGAAGCTGCAATTATGCTGAGGGATTATAATACTAAACTGTCAAAAATTATTTTTAGTGTGTTCCTACTTTAACTAAAGTACGGTACCAAGTCACCGATTCTCCATATTGACATGTGCAGCTACAACGACCCGCGACTGATTTAAGCAATGACCAATCCGATTTTGATTTTGTGTTACCATTGGATCACGTTAATGACAACAATAACTTGTTAATAAAATAAAAAAAAACTTAAGTCAATAATAGTCCAGTAGGTTGGAGGGTTACCTGTGAAAATTCATTCTAAACAAATGTATTAACGGAAACCTTTTTCGAACTATCGCTGGAACTTTAACGTGATTGCTATACGTGGATTGATGTCCATTTACAAATCTTTGCGATTAGTTTTCTATGCTCACTAAAATTCATAGCACTGCTGCATGTTTGACGATCTTTTTTACTATTTATTTTTTATTTACTTTAAGCAATGTAGATTTTTTAATCGTTCATTTTTTTTGCCAATATTCACATGCCAAAGGCTATACTTATTGTGATTTCTGCTATATGCGCAAAAAATTCCTAATGACCAACTCAATGTCGTTAAAAATTGAAAGAATCTTTTTAAAAAAATGGCCCATTGTTATGGAGAACTACAATTAATTAAAATATAGCTATCTTATTAAAAGAACGCCGCCGTTGAAAACATTTAAATTCCATTGGAAAATATTTGAGATTAAGGACATATAGAGCCCGTACTTTTTCGTACGCAATGTTTGCTTGAAGGTAAGGTTCGACGATATCGACTGATTGTTTCATTAACAGTTGCAATAACGTATGGAATGTTTTTCCCTCAGATTGTTGTCTCTTGGTAGCTAGTAGCATGTATTGCTTTTTCACGCTAGAAAAACGAAATATAATAAAATTGCCGGTGGGTGTGTAAGTTCCATAAAGGTTTACAAAAAAAAAAAAACTAATCTATAGCAAAGGGTGGGCCCGTATGCACACATTTAATGTTCGACACATCCTTTACCGCTGATAATTTTCTAGCTAAAAAAATTCAGTTATTTTACCATAGTTCTACAGTGATCTTCATTCAACAACTAGAATTTCCCGGTAGGCAACACTAGTTCTTGTGCATGACTAAAGTAGATTAGAGATGTCGAGCAGCCTGCCGAGCCGACTCGATCTGGACGAGACACTTTTGCATTGTGGTTTGTAAGAGATCGGCTGGTTGGTGGTAGCTTGAGAACCAGAGCAACGCGACCCCACATATACAGGCTATGAGTCGAATGACCTCGATCTAAATGACAACAATCAAAAATATACGTATGGATCATCATTCAAATGTAGCATAATGAAGACATATCAAGAAAAACGGCATACTGTGCTGTTACGCACAAAATTTTTATCCCTACAAATCTAATTCAGCCATCGTCTACTTAACCTCTTCATTGATTTTTCTTTGTTTGTGTTGCCTTCCTTGGATAGAACAGAAGTTCTAAAGACGTCATTAGAAGCCCGTTTATGCCCCTTTTTTTTTCTTATGCTAAAGTTTTAGAGCTTCTGTAGTTCTGTGCTACCGACCTAGTCTTAGCCTATCGAATTGTAAGCTCTCACAAGCTTAGATATTTACTGTCGCCGCACTGTTTAGCTTAGCCATATAATCATCGGGTAATTTCAATCTGACCGGAATAACTTCTGTGCGCATTGCTTTCTCCATCGCGTACATACTTTAATTACCCTCAATAAACTATTAACTTATTAGCTGAGTTAAATCATTTAACAATGAAACAACCTTTACACAAAGACTTTTCCTAATATATATATATATATATATATACACAACCATACTGCATACTACTAATGAGGGTAACGTTCATGGAGTTCTATCACGATGACCCAATGCAACTGACAAACAGCGAAGCAGGTATAATAGCATTCGTTGCTCCAACCTTACATCTGTCAGAGTGTATCGGGATCGGGGGGTAAAATCTACAAGTCGATAGAGGCTGTTCATGTTGGTAGCTCTTTCTTATTCTGTTTTGCTTTTATTTAATTAAATCCGCTCAAGTATTTTCTAGAATATGAGTAAAAAGCTATTTATGCTCTTAGGATAGAAGATATATAGACAGCTCCGCCTATACCTTGCGGAGCTGTCTATATACCTTCTTCTTTCGCTGAGTTTCCCTTTCGAATTGAGTCGTAGACGCATTGTGGATGCTCTGGGTTTTTATTTTAACATCTTACTTTATTTTTAGGTTCATATACTTTCACTGAACTCTTGCACGTTCAAAACTATTGAGTATAACGCAATGTTTGATGTTGTCGAAGTTTTCTCGGAATCATTGGAAATCATGTCTGGTGTCGATGATCCGCGCCCTAGTTACCTTTAGGGTATTGTTAATTAGCATTGGCCAGCTTTAGCGGTTAACTCATCACTTGTACATACACTATGCTTACGGCTGCAGTTAGTACTACTAACGAAGTGAATAGTCAACAGTTAAGCAAATACTGAACCTGGACGTTTTTTGGGATGACATCGTCTACAGGGAACAGGACGAGATTATGTTTAACCATGACCTCAGCCGTCCAGAATAGTCCGAAAAGCAATAAGACAGCAGTTATACGGATACCCCCAGCGTATCGCAAAATCAAAGCAATCGAAACATACGATAGCCAAGACGCTATTGTTGTCATGTGAACGGCTATGTCCTGGAAGGGGTAAATAAAAGAGCCGTTAGCTATAAACGCATTCACAACGGAGATGTATCCTTCATCGACATCGATCGAACCGAGCGTAACCCACCACTCGTGTATTTTTCGGCGGCCAACAGGACTACTGATTAAACGCAGAAGGCTTCATCTCCGAAGGGTGTTCCAGAAGCCAGCACCTCAGATCAAAACAGTTCGCTTACGCCTAAAGAATACTATAGAACTTACCTCATTTGAGTGCATGTCTACCATTTTTAATACCTGCAATTCAAGGACGTCCATTGTAACATGGCGCAACGTATCCTGTTGTTCCTTTAGGGTTTGTTCGTATTTCAAAACTTGTTTCAAATCTTCTTCCACTAGATCATATACAACCTGTTGGGTTACCGTCAGTTTTTCCGTACTGTCTGCCAGGCGAATGACATCCTGTAATAGGCTATTTCTCAACTGAAGTAGTTCGGTCGCATTTTTTAAATTTCCTTTCGTCCATTTTTGTAGGCGTATTAAATTGCACAGACTGAGAGAATGCTCATAAAATATTGCAAGAACTGCGGATCGCTCGCCAGCTACAATCTCCTTGAGGCCTTGGCAACCTGGTGGCGGTCTGTCACAGTGAACGCGCGGTTCGCCAAACAAAGACTCCATGAGATCATTGTACATCTCCAGGGACTCGAGATATGGATCTGCAGGGCTGTTCCAGGCGCACTTACGGAAGCCAGAAGATGACTTGATGCTGCTGACCGAGGCTATATAATGGGCCATAATTCCGGGTATAATGAGGAACGCATACATGATATTAGACTTCGTTTTTCTAGCCAGTTCATACGTTAGCGACACCCATACGTTTTTGCCTGCTAACAGTACCTTATAGATCGATGTTTAGAAAAACAACGACCCTATGTTAGGAGATTGATATATACAGGAAATTGAAATTTGCGATATCAGACAACAATCGTCGCATAATTTTGTTATATTTCGACGTTACGCAAGGTATAATCAGCCGCTGCAAAAAAAAGGAACACTTTAAAATATGAGATAGATAACTAGGATTCACATAACCTCATACAACAAGAACATTATCCAGGTTTCTTAGTTTCAACAAACCTTTGAAAGTCCTTTTCGTAAAGAAGTTGAGGGCAGAGAACGAGTGAGAATTGAAGAACTCTCGAGAGACTTTTGCGTAATAAACAACCGCGGATCGGCCTAATTTTTTGAGCGTGACTGTTGTCAACCCGCAGTCTTAACTATCCGAAATCTATATTAATTATATATAAGCTAGCTGGTCAAATATCGATTTCCTTTACTAGATATATATATAATCTCACTTGGTGTTGTTTCAAGTAGGGCTCAATGTTTGATGTAGCATTCAGGCATTTACAGCAACGACCTTTTCCTTCAATTAGTTCATATTAAGCCAACGTTTATTTCCTATCGAATCTGTCGGGACATGCTGGGCGTATTTGGCTTTTTTAAATAATTCTGTTCGGTGTAGCCACAACGAGGATCGAAAGTGAATTGTTTTTGGAGAAAGACGCCCTTGTACTATTGTAATTATTAATTAATGTATGTAATTAATAATCAGTCAATGCTGAACAGTTATTGTGTTAGCTGTTCAGGGCACGGGGCCTCGGTCTGAAGTTCTGAAGTATAGTGGAAAAGCTGTGTGAAGGTACGGCAGCTGACCAAGTTCCATTAGGAGCTATACGCAGTTCTTCCACGCAGCTTGTTTCTTCGATATGGATGTAGCGTTAAACTCTAAACACTTGACGTCTAATATAAAAAATAGACAAATCGGTATAGATAATCTTTGTACAGAAGCTTAGCACATATGTTTTTGGTTGCGTGGCCTGTGAAATATATTTGTTGTAATGGCCCGCTACGGACAGCTGCTCGAGCTGGAACTCAATATACACATCGATTATATGCTAGTTAATTTTACAAGACAAAATCACACAATTGTTACTGCCATGTACCGATGGCGTCTCTGTGATAAATGACGGCCAGGTACATCGATTCAATGACGTAAAAAAAAGCTCGAAAAGACTTGACCAGAAGGGCTTTCCAGCTTGCGCTGTATTTTGGTGCGCGTTAGCGCCACTTCTCCCACGCAGTAAATGATAGCTTGATTTCGCTTTTCAGCAATTTAACGCCGTTTTTTTGATATCTATTATGAATAAAATGCCCATTATATGAGCCTAACCTATATTTAAGCATTAAGCACTGCTATAATAACCGTTTTGCTGGTTAAAGTTAGCTTAGTTTGAGTGCTAATGCCCCTTTTTGGAGTGATTCTACGCTCGTGCTTTTCGTGTATTGACTGAGCCTTGCGATCACGATCACGATCACGGACATCGCTGCAAACGTAGAAGGATCGTCCGTCCAAGCTGAGAATAGAATCGTAGACAGCTGGGCGCGCCATCGGTCATTCCACTAATGAACGATTCAGTGGTTTGGTCATTTCAACAAGTTATCGACGTTTTTATTTTAAAGTCAATACAAATCGTCATCACCATAGTGTAGACGGATCAGCGTCGCCGGGCAGTACATCCAGTCGAAATTCAGAATCGACCAGGGCCGCTGGTGGCTTTCCCCAGTTTACGAAGCAAGCCAAAAAGGGCTCTTCTAAATACTGAATGCATTCTTTTGGTCTCCCGAAACCCTAGTCTATCAGCTGACATATGCCTGCGTTTGATCGCTTGTGCGAACAATCAACTCGGAAACGAGTTTCAATGTATAAATTTAGCGCGACGTGAGGGCAGGTCTGTTTTACGGTATGTTCGTACCCTTGAACTTCCCGACTGCTTCAATTAAAATAAAGAAAAAAGAAGTCAACATTTAACTTGAATGGTTGATTCTAGGAGCATGTTTGCGATGGCCGATACCAGCTGTTGATTGGGCTGGTTTCTATCGTTTGAAAAATATTTTATACAGGTCTCCGCTAAAGTTACAAAGCATCCTAAGCGTTCGTGTATACCGCCGTATTGCCATCAAGTGTCTAACATGCGATAGTAAATGATTCAGCGTGATGCACCAAATCGCTTCAAATTATAAATGTGTTACGCTTATTAAAGCTAAAATGAAATCATCTTTTCTTCTGTCACGAGAATTGTACATCCAAAATCTCTAGCTAGAAAGGACCACCTCCTAAATAGAGGAACACTGCCTGCAGGTTAGCTGCGTTGGAATTTAGTTTGTTGGCTTTCGGGTCTTGAAATATTGCCTTTCTTTAGTAATGTTTCATTTATGCGCCCGTCTGAGCAAAGATGAATGAGACAACATCCGCTGCTTATGTCATCTACAATTGTTCTCTTGTTTACGACAAATAGAAGCGATACTAAGAAGTATCGCTTCTTAGTACACATAGACAATTTTATTAATATCGAGCAACTGCGAGAAGCCATGGTAACGGGTTAAAAACACCATGAGGAGACATATTGCGACACTGGTTTGGCGGGAAACAAATTGAAATCGTCGTCAGTTCGGGAGAGCTAGGAGAAGCTCTACGCAAACGCTAATTGTCAACTTTTTTCCAACGCCAAACGTAAAGTTCGAAGTTGATTTAGCGGTCTGTATGTTGCGCGCGATTTCGTCAATCGTTTTATCGTCAAGTGTCAATCATACTACGTTGCTTGCTACGTACCACTGGTACAAATAACTATTATATTTGAATTGCCTACTTGTCAGCTGTCTTTTGAAAAGTTAACTGGCAACGTTGTGAGTTGGGCGAAGGTCCCGCGACTGAGTGATAATGCATTGAAGCTTGCGTCAGATTCAGATTATTACAGAACTGTTTCATCTACTATTACTCGTTTGATAGATGTGCCTTTGTCGAGCTTGATAGAGCTATTTCAGGGATACGTTATAGATTCTCTGAACATGTATTATATAGTCATTAGCTCTGGCTTTCAATAGCAAAAAGTAGGCCACTTTGTTTCGGCGCTATTTCGAAAATTTCTCTTTCGATAAAACGTATTAATGCTTTCCGACAGTGTCAGTGCTATATGTTGTTCTGTCTGTGTATGTTTGTCTTTTCCTTCCGTCCTTTTTCAACTCGTCCCATATCGGACAGGATACCTGTTGCCGTACAACGTATAGGACCGGTGCCAATGGTAAAACAGATGGGATACTGCGTGGGCGACTACACCGTCAATTTATGTTATACTTTAGCAAGACAACTTTATAATATAAACCTAGTTTATGCTCTGCAGACAACTCGTCTGACCTATCGATCACCATCCCTAGTATTAACACCAAATGCTGGTGCCATTTCTTCTTCACTGTTGTATTGTCTATCAACTATAACTACTAAGCCTGAAACCGGTGTTTGCTAGCACGGTCCGATTGTATCTAGCAATTGGATCGTAGCTGAACTGCGAGGTCGGTTCCTTCATCTACAAAAATATTAACAAAATCAATTTTCAACGGACTAACCAGTGACTCGGATCAGTTTGTCAAGTCGGGCACGTTTATGCCTTCCGAATTTTTGCACTTACTACCGATTTCTTCTCTAGCTTAAACGAACATCACGTAGCAATGATAATAAACATGCTTAGTTTTATTATTGGTATTTATTTGCTGATAACATTTTTCGGTGACGAGCAGAATGTACTCATTGTCAAAGAACGAATGCCTAGGACAGGACTAGATGCACGCCTGGATCCAATGTGAAGTATGATTAATGTTTTAGTATTCAAAATATTACCCTTTTTTCAGGTAGGTAAAAGGCCTGATGCATTATGCAGACCAGACGTTATTGCCGAGGCAATTGCCTAGTACTAAGGGAACCTCACTCATTAAACCCTAAACCGTATGTACATTAGCCTCGGTTGGGAAACTGATTTCAGTATCGCTTCAAATCAAGACCAGGAAATATCGCTATGGAAATGGTTTGGTTAACCCATCAAATATTTATTAGTGGAAACTTGTACAAGTTACAGAGAAAGAAACCTGCTCGTCAGTTTATGCAACGAATGGGACACGTGTGTTTTTATTTGCCGAACTTTGTACCGTAATAGTAAATTCACATCAATCTAGCCGTCAGTACAGATTAGATCTTACTTTCGAATAGGTTTACTATTTGAAAATAGGATTTGGGTAACTATCGAAATAGATTGCCCTTTTGCTATTCCTATATCAGCAGTTTGGAGTGAATTAACTATCTATTATTTTTGGCTGTTCTCTCCAATTTTTCATTGGTCATTGGTCCACAGACTGGAAACACTTCGCGTAGCGTTATTGCTGATAGTGCTTCGGTCGTGAGCGCCAATTTGGCCGCCGTTACTGCAGAACGAAGAGATGGAAACGTCAAGTCAAGAAGCAAACTGAGCTAAAAGAACAAAGGCCGAATCCATTGACGGGAATCTGGCTGTCCCGACTTGGGAAAGAATGAAGAGAAGAAAAGGAGGGAAAACTGCCGTTTGGTCAGTTTTCGGGGTTTGGGTGGGTGATGGTGCGCGCTGACAGCATACAACCAAGGGTCTGTCAGTTATAAAGGCTTTGTAATCGACTGAAAGTGATTCTATTCCTCGTGAAAAAGAGAGCGGCGGGGTCTATAGCTTTTAGATTAATTAGGCCTTTTTAATATTTGACTTCGTTAGGAGCGATTATCTTTGGTTTATCAGAGTATTTCAACCGTAGCTGGATAATATTTTTGGGCCGCTTATACACTTCAGCGTTTTGTCACCTAGGTCGGCAATCTATCATAATCGCTATGTACGATAGGTGGCACTCTCGTACGGCCCAATTTTTTGGAGCAGCCCATTAGTGTACGAAAAATCAACAGGCTGAACAGCGATTCAGCCAGATTCAGTGCCGCAGTACCGCTACCGTAACTATCGCTTATGTACAATATTTTCTAATTGTTTATATTATAAAAGCACGCGAACCTAAGCTCGAATTTAGCTCCAAATATGAACAACAATTCCACCGACACGGTGGTGTGAACAGCTGACAAATCGGGCTGTTCAGTGCCCTTCTGTGAAATGCCTTGGGATTAAAAAGTCTCCATGATGTATCACTCCATCCTAATTCTGACCGGAATGGGTAAGTAGAACCTTAATTTTTTTCTTGCTAAGACGGACAATTAAACGAGTTCGTTTTCCAAGCCGACTAGAAATTACATGCATTTTTCGAAACTCACTTACGTTCGTATAAAGTACTATCAGAATCCATTGAGTGATTCGAAATAGTTCAGCGTATGTTACTTTCAGAAACCCGTAACTTTCCTCTAGACACAATGTCTAAGTATAAACTTGCGTATGTAAGTGAAAATGGTTGCATGCAGAATTGAACAGCACAAAATGCACAAAGTAATCCTTGTATGCATCAGTCAATCAATTCGTTTTAGGTATAACCACTACACATCGAAAAAATGTAGGATCTAATGTGACATTGTACTTCTAACTGGCTTGCTAAATGCCTACAGCTCTAAATCCCATTTAGGGATTAATACCTAGATAGCTTTAGATTACCTTCTATGTTGCCTTTGTGGCGGTGGCTTGGATGCTTAAGCTGTCGGCAGTAAAGGATCAGAGCACGCGTGTTCAAATAATCAACTATGCCCCGGTGCTGGTGCAGTGGTAACGTGTTTGACTGTTGAACTCTGGAGCGTATGGTGGTCCAAACTCGAAACCAGGCGTGTCGAGACGCTTTGTTGACAGCCAGCCATCTAAGGCAATGTCAGCGCCAGTATCAAACGTAACAATGGAAACATCTAATTACAGTAATCAGCTCCGCTGATTATATAAACGTGTTTTTACACTCGACTGGGCTGAACTTGAAATGCGGATAACTCCCCCCCCCCCCCGGTCTAAGAGATAATTATTCATTTTATGACAGATTGGCTAGAACAGCAGGATCAAGCTCCTTAATTGCGACATATGCACCACAAAGAGATAGCTTTGGCACATACTTTTGCCCGAAACGTTATACATAATATAGTTATGATGTTAATTTTCATCTAGTGAAAGACCGTATTATTATCAAGCTGATGATTTAATAACTTTGCACTTATACAACCGTTTCAAAATAATATCGTCAGCTTTTCTTATACGATTGATTATATAAATTTTGGCTGACGCTTTGCCAGCATGTTTGCACGCCCTAGTTTACTAACCACACTTGTAGCTGAGCAAATTTAAGTAAACTATAAAGCCGCAAGCAAGCTCGTTGAATTCAAATACTTCAGCCAAGTATGTATGTTATTTATCGCGTGTTACTATGTTTATGTCTCGCTAATCGTAACCCCTCTCTAAACATGGCAGAAGGTCAATAGTGTATACTTATTTGAAATTTTCAGTCACCAAAGCTGCCTCCGTGGTCGATGCTCAAGATCCCCAGGATATCACAAGATTTCCATACCTCCACTATTCGTTTAGCTGCGTTGATAAAGCCATCGGTAAATTTGTAACCTTACCCACTGCATGTGCGTTGCTCAACCTACAGACTGAGAAGTTATCACCTACTTTTTTGCCAGTTAGTTACGAAACGAATATAAATTAGACTACCAAGTAACATAATGCTTACCTAGTATAGTCAGAGTTATTAGACTATCTGCCCGGGCGTCTCAGCA
>NW_019213608.1:332947-336023 GCF_002532875.2 Varroa jacobsoni
TACACAGAACAAGTGCATTGTTATGTCATCTGCAAGAAAGCTTCCTAGCCAGATCATGTAGACAAGAGAATACATTTCTACATAATGTAAGATATCAAAACCTCTCAGAAAATGGTGCATTTTTTCAGGCCCAGTAACGCGTTACAAGTCACATCCAGTGCAATCTAATCTTGCAGGATATTATGCAGATCCCGCCTTTGGATGCCAAATATTTCATATGTGCGACGCGTTCGGCCGGAGAATACCCCATATATGTCCACCTTTGACCCTGTTTAACCAGAAGTACGTCTATCATTCGAACCACGAGGGATTTATTGTTTTAGATAGCTTGCTACTAGATTGACTCCTAGTAGAAACATTTATTTGTTTGTTTACTACGGCGATTTGTTTTTTAGTGAACAGGCGAAATGAAGCTAGCAAAAAATTATGCGTCCACCAAGGGTGAACCTTGCTATCTATACTTCGAAGAAATTGCAATTTGCTCGATGTTTCAGAGTGATAAACTTCTAACATCGTGTGGAGTGTTAATGTCCGCCATTAATAAACCTGATGTATGTTTAATTTTGATAGTATACATTATTATTATTATTATTATAATTATAAATTTTTTATTTTTACAGGTTCCGCGTCTGCGACTGGGCCTATAACGTTCAGTGTGAAGAAGCGATCGATCACTACTACCTCAACGAACTTACCTATGAGGAACCTGTGTTCGAGGATACAGGAGAGCGCCCACGCTCCGATGAAGATCCCCTAACAACATCGCGTGGAAATTTGCTGTCGATAGGGAAAATTAGAAAAATATCCCGTATAAGACGCCGTCGACTCAATGCAGAAGAATGGCCAGAAAAAGAGAAGCAAAGTTCTGTAAGTATTGCCTTTCAATAGGACGTGTTATAATCTATCCAATTATATCCTGTTGTCTCACTTTAGTGATGGAATATCATATCATCACTGATTTGTACTGTCGTTGGTTAGATATGATTAATTATAGAGATACAATTCACTTGCATACACGTGTTATCTTGACTAGCCTTGCTGTTTTCAAAGCATAAAGTAAACTTTCATTGTCTTTAAACTCCCATTTTCGGCATCTAGGTTATGCCGGCTTCGAAAGATACCAAAGATCGCTCAACGGAAGATGCACTGATAGACAAGGACGCTCTACAGGTTCGCCAGGATGACAAGGGTATTTATGACCAAGAAACAAAAGGGAGGACCCCCGATAAGGAGAAAAATATTTCGTTTTCAACGGAATGGCTAGAACTAAAGGACAAACATGTCACTTGAGGAGAGCCAGCAGACATAGCATACAGATAATAGAGGATAGCAATTATAAACAGCTGCTCTAACTAGTATTATGTGTATTTATTTTATTATCGTGCTCAACTTTATATACATATAAATATTGAGTTCATTCTGTTAAGACAAGGTAAATACTGCTTACGCTTTGACTCAGCAAAACGTCGGCAAACATTTGTTGATGGATTGTTTGAATTTCCATAAAAGAAAGGCCATGAGTAGTGCGTCGGGGAAGGCAGCTGTTCTTTCTGTGTCTATTCAGATTTTGTAATGAGCCATTTATATACAATACATGATATTGAAAGTATGTTTGCCTAATCTTTATTGTCTCTTTATACGTTTATACGGGAATCGGGTGACAATACATAGACTGATCTTAGTTTTAAGGCGCATTGAGGGTGATTCGTTGGAAGCCGTTCGTTTTCATTCTTGTACATATGTAACTTGCCTCGTGGATTTGTTTATACGTTAGTCTTAGGATTATTATTATGATTAGAGGTTTGCCTCAATTCTACATAGGCATCCGTATAAATGATTCGAATGGTCACCAAAAGAGGCTATAAGGAAGCGAGATAAAGGATCGAACGCTGCAAATCTATTTAGAGCATCGCGTAACGATTGAATAAGTTTTTCGGAAAGAACCCAGAGTTCGTTGTAACGTACCTTGTTCTGTTCTTCAAAGCAGTGGAAGCGGCAGCGTTACTGTAGTCCAAATGCATCACAAAGATGAATTTAGCAAAAATATTATACATTACTCTGTCAATTTTTATAGGCGATACGGTGCGGATAGCAAGCTAGTAGTTACAACTTCTGTGCAATCCGTATGGGAAAGGTAGTGGCGGCGTTTATCTAGATAAATGAAAGATACTGGTCATTACATGGACAACGTCGAAGGAATTATAAGAAAAGTATGCATCTTTTCGATTGATTTAAGATTATAAAAATCACCCATCAATTCAGAGAACATCTCCAAAGAACTCGCTGATAACTACAAAAGCCGGCTGGTACATACGGGCGTGCATGGATTTACTAAAATTAGGAAGCTTGACCAACTAAGAAAATAGGATAGTGTGAATTGATTTAGCCTATACATTCAGCGTCAAATCTCAAAGGGATGAGCGGGTATCAGTAAAAGCGTTTGTTTAATGCAAACACTCCTACTGATACCATTTCCATGGCTGTCACATTTTTACGGTAACTGAAAAATAAGTGCAGGCATATTTTTTGCTAAAAACTTAATTTGACCATTTTCTAATAACAAAGAAAAGTCAAAACTCACTTTACTATCCAATGTCGACTTATTTGTTTAACTATTTATTGTTGTAACTACTATTGTTTTAACTATTTATTCTCCGCAATAAATTTTACTTTCAGCGTACGCAGTCTTTCCTCACTTCTTCTATCTCAGCCCATAATCTGCCCAGCTCTAATCTACCATCAATGCAATTACTGTTTTCTTTATGGTCATCGTACTCATAAGACTGTTATCAATAAATAAATAGAACGCCCTTGGGCACCTTCTGGAACACCATCAAGTCGGTCATTGCAGCTCAGCCACTCACTTAAACAAAATCAATAACAACTGCTCCTCGGCGTTTCTGTTCTTTGTTTTCGTATAGTTAGCTATGTGTATGAACGTTTTTCTGTTCTTCTTTTATAAACATAGAAATAGCAGTTGTATCCTTGTGTAAAATAAATAACGTTTGGTTAATCGCCAAAAAATACATGCGCATCGTATCAATTGTAGTACCAGTGCAAGCGATCAGTAAAAAAT
>NW_019213608.1:336464-338249 GCF_002532875.2 Varroa jacobsoni
AAAGATTTCAATGTTTCATCCGCACTCTATTGTATTTCAGCTCAATCTTAACATCTGTGTCTCTGTGACGTTTAGCATGATCGACAATTAATCTGTCTATCTGCCCACACTGATGTTGCGGAGATGGGTGGCATGCCGGAAAAAGTCGCACATGTAATCGCTCAGTTACATACAATGCCCTGCCGTTCCTCCAAATACTTATTTTCCTAATAGTATTTGGTTGAGAATCTTCGCATAACGCATAGGCGTTCCACCTATGTGCAGGTAGACGCGAAACACTACATTTCTCTGAACTCGTTCCGGGAGTTGCTCGAAACGAATTCTTTAAAAGGTCACTTCTGACCTCCAGCGTTCATCGGCCACCATTTTATTTATGTCAGATACGCTCCGAAATCCAGAACAATTTAAGCCAATTTTATAACCTCGTACACATCTTCTCTGTTTCAGCTGACTCATTCGGAACAGAAGCCAGGAGCAAAATAATACGTCATACATGCGCATTGCCTTCTTGGAATAACGTCGAAGGACAAAAACACTTCAACAACCTTCAACCCAAAAACTACTTATTACATTGAGTATTATGCACCATTCTCGCAGGGTAAACGATTAAAGGTAAATTGTGATTCCACAGAACAAACGAAGGAGATATCTGTAAATTGGTCGCGAGGAACGCTATTTTGGCCTGAGTGTTCATTAAGACGCCGACTTGCGATTGGTGCCTTCCGCCCAGGTAAAACTCCTATCGCTGTGGCCCGTTGGTTGTCCGTTGAACTTTACAATAATCGGTTGAAAACTCGAAGCCGCTGCAGCCTTTGCTGTCGGTTGATACGCTACACGCTGACGAGAGGCGGGAGGCGGTACAGTAGGGCCGTTCCATTCATTGTCCTGTTGAAATCAAGTATACGTTTAATAACTGCAAGGCGTTAAGGAAAAAAGTTTGTTATGGTTATCGAAGAAAGCTTTGACCACCAAGTTTTTTTTACCTTGTGAGCTGTTAAAATGGATTTTGTGCCATTTCACAATAAGGTAACAGTAATAAACGAGTTTCGTATACTTGTTGTCCTACGTGTAGGATTTTACTGATTGTTTATCGTGCTGTTCAGTAATTTTTTTTTTGGGACGAAATACCAGTTACTCCATACATATTGGAATATTTAAAGAATCTTTTTTTTTTTTCAACATTATATCGTAGTGCGCGCATCTTAGACGACATACTTGATCGGGAGTGTAGGCAGGAACCCTTGAGGGGGTAAGAGGAGCATCGGGCACTTCGAACTGTTGCGAAGGATCATGGATAGGCTTCTGAGGTCGGCGAATGGGTCCGGTGTATGAAGGAACATCGCTGCCACGTTTCGAGCTGCTTACTTTAGTGAATGAAGGACCGCTAGGACCAATAGGGCTGCTTGGTCTGTGAGCGGTGAAGCTAGGGCCAGATGGTCTGCCAGATCCATGGGCAGGTCCAGCGGCAGCGTGTGTAGAAACACTTGGTCCCGAAGGGCCAGTCGATCCATGAGCGGTAAATGAAGGACCACTAGGAGCACTAGGACCATGTGATGAAAAACTTGGTCCCGAGGGGCCAGCTGGTCTATGGGAAGTGAACGAAGGGCCGCTGGGAGCACCAGGACCGTACGATGAAAAACTTGGTCTCGAGGGGCCACTTGGTTGATGCGAAGTAAACGAGGGACCACTAGAAGCACTAGGTGCATGCGATGAAAAACTCGGTCCCGAGGGGCCACTTGGTTGATAGGAAGTAAACGAAGGACCACTAGGAGCACTAGGACCATG
>NW_019213608.1:338690-373093 GCF_002532875.2 Varroa jacobsoni
CGATGAAAAACTTGGTTTCGAGGGGCCAGTTGGTCCATGGGAAGTGAACGATGGGCCACTGGGACCGTGCGAAGCAAACGAAGGACTTTCAGGTTTGCTGGGCCCATGCGCGGTGAAGCTGGGCCCAACTGGGCCACGACCCCCGTAATGGGTGAATGTAGGTCCGACAGGCCCATCACCCTCCGTCGCAGTGAATGTTGGACCAACTGGACCTTTTCCTCCGTGAGACACAAATGTAGGGCCAACAGGACCATCGCCCTCTGTAGCGGTAAACGTCGGGCCGACGGGTCCTCTGCCTCCATGAGATATGAACGTAGGTCCTACGGGACCATCACCCTGTGTGGCAGTGAACGACGGACCAACGGGGCCTTTTCCCCCATGAGCAGTGAAACTGGGTCCTACAGGTCCATCCCCCTGCGTAGCAGTGAACGTGGGTCCTACAGGTCCGGCTCCGCCGTGAGGAGTGGACGACGGTCCAGCAGGACCCGAAGGTCCATGCGCTGTAAACGACGGACCTTTAGGCCCGCTTGGGCCATGGGCAGTGAATGACGGTCCGCCCGGACCAGAAGGTCCGCTAGCCGTGAACGACGGACTTTTAGACCCTCTTGGGCCATGGGCAGTGTATGACGGTCCGACCGGACTAGGAAGTCCGCCAGCGGTGAACGACGGACTTTCAGGCCCACTTGGACCATGAGCAGTGAATGACGGTCCAACCGAACCAGAAGGCCCGCCAGCCGCGAACGACGGACCTTTAGGCCCGCTTGGGCCGTGGGCAGTATATGACGGTCCGACCGGGCCAGAGGGTCCGTCAGCTGTGAACGACGGACCTTTAGGCCCCCTTGGGCCAGCTGCGTTGAATGAGGGTCCAACAGGTCCTGGTCCTCCATGGACAGTAAACGAGGGGCCGGATGGGCCAACAGGTCCAACAGCGTCGAAGTGCGGACCCTCGGCAGCGTGATGCTTGATTACTTGGGCTCCCGGAGCGACAGGACGAATAGGCGCTGCTGGAATATTGTCGGGATAAGTACCCAATTTCTGTAATGCAATACACATTTTTCAAAGTTATGAGCCAGAGCTACCTTGCTTATATTTTGGTAATAGTCGATAACACAGTGCCGTAGACGACTAAGCGTCGGTTGAAGGAGATCAGGAATTGTTGTTTGAAGTGCCGCCTATGACGTGTACCACATAACTTGTGTGACGTTCTTTAGTTATATATATATGTTACTCTGCGTGGTGAAATATTTTTTTGTTTTTTATCTACGAAAGAATCCCCTATGTAACAACGCACCTTTTGTTTCTGAACATGTCCGGTATTCTGTAGAATGCCCCGAGTGCTCTCGACGATATCTGCAACATCGTTTGTGAACACGGCTCCCCCTACTTCTCCGGGCTTAGTTCCTGGTTCATTTGTGCGGACTGTAGCTCTAAAACCGTCCTTATCGGCCTGATAAGTGACCTGACGCACTTGGCCATCGACATCAACAATTTGATATCCTCCGCGGCGATTATTATCGGCATCAGTTTGCTCCCAGCGTTTCCGATTGGTGTCCCAATCTGTGATGTCGTACTCATACCGATATCCCCCTTGACCCTGTCGAATTTCACAAATGAGTAAAACAAAAGCAAAGTTTACTGCGACTTGTACAAAACTGCGTCCAAAGTCGACATAAATTTACATCCATTCTTAGCAAGTTTACGTACGAAAACTGTGTGGGCACACATTTTACCGTTACATACACGAGAGTTAGAAAAGGCAGAAGTTGAATAATTTCAAGCAAATAGTTACTAGGGTGTAGGATAAATGGTTAATAGGACGCAAGTTCATTGAACACAATCAATATCATAGTGGAGACTTACATCTTCCGACTGTGAGACGCTGCTGAATCCATCATTTGATCGAGCCAGCGCGGCACCCACCAACATGAAAACGACGAACGCCTGCGGAATAACAATAAAATTTCAATACCATGCCCTCTATTATGTTGGCCTAGTACGTATGCATACAAACTATATATTAAAGGATAAAGCTAGGCTGCCCTCGACCATAATCACATAGCCAATGACTAAAATAGCATGCGCATAAATTTGTGTATGTTCAGAAAGCTGTAAAGTTGGCCATATGACCAATCGATTCTTAGTAAACGTAACGAGTCTCGCAAAACGCGTATATGATGACAAAACGCTGGGCAAATCCGAGTTACTGAAATGGAACAACATAATAAAAGATTATACAGAATTCCCGCAATCGCATAACATTTGTGATTGCCCATTAAATGACTATCATTTCATTGTATGCGTTTTATTTGTTTGTAAAGTCAACGAACGACCTTGTGGGCCTCATATGTAATCATTACATGTTCGATCCGCACCTGAATTCGTCGACGCAGTACCGCGCTTGTACCAGGGGATTCGCCATGTTGAAGACGACTTAAGGTTTATTGCTAGCGGCATATCATGACGCCTCATCATATAGATTTCCACTAGTTTTCTCTTTTAAAGTCAGCAATTGAATTGACAAGGTTTTTCGACTGTTGTGTGTGTTGAACTGGAAATGACTGTTGTGAGTTTTTATTAGTGAAGCGTACAGACATCTACCAAAGTCTTCTGTGCCGCCCTTTCGGTCCTAATAGCCATAGACCGGTGCCTCAGTGACGTCGGGTACTTGATGAATGAAATGCAAGTCTCCTGTGTGGGACTGATGCTAATAGTAGGCGATCATAGCAAATGATGCGGACATGCCGTACGAAAGCTTGTTCCACTAAATATATTTGATGTTCTTATTGCTGACGTCCTATGACATCAGAATATAATCGTTAATTAGTGTTACGGCAAATTGTCCGCTTCTTATTTACCACTGCCACATTTGCCCATTCAGCTAACATAAAGTTGTGCCTATTGATTTTAATAGCTATGCGTTCGTTAAATTAAGGTTGGCCAAGCACAAACTAAGCTATTTATATATTACTAGCAGTGCTTATGTTACATTTTACCGAACGAACAAAACAATACATTAACTAAGGCAAATAATCTTCTTCAAATTACCCGGTTTTTACAACGTAGCTCTATTTTACTGCAGTTGGGTTTTGTCCGGCGATTGCCATTCGAAAAGAAAACCTCCTAGATAGGAATCAATCTGCCTGCAACCTCGTTAGGTATCTTCGCAGTTTTCAAGGTGGCGCACTATCAGGCAATCACGAAGGCTGATTACCAGTCGTGTTCCGAAATTATACAAGCTTTCTTTGACGAAGTAGCAAATAAAAGAAGTATGATTATTGTGGATGACGTCGCTATTTTCGTTGGCCGCAAACAATGAGTTGGATTGGCTTAAGGACAATGGACAGAAAGCACACCAAGATGAGCAGATGTGCGGAACCAAAGTTGGCCACCTGGCCACTGGGGATGACCACGAAATTTATGGGGAATTCCCAGCGGTTTCTGTTGAAATAAAAAGCGCGTAACGAGTGGACAGAAGATACGATTCTCCGGCCCTTCGATACGAAAGACCGAAGCAAAGGAATAAGGGACTATGATGGGGAGGCTGTATGGCAGACAGGACAAACATAACAAGCAACAAAATCGCTTTTTCCCTTTGAAATGAATAGTAGAGGTTCTTTGCGCGTCGTTCGCTAGCCGGATCCCACGTGGAGGGGAAGATGGGGTACGACCTCGATAAACAACGTAATTGCATCCGATATATATTAGCAAAAATAGGTGTTTTAGCACTAGAAATAAACACGAGCTTCTGAGGAAGGTTTAGGGTTGCAAAATAAGTTCTATAGAGGAGAGCAATATTAAGGTGAGGTTTGTTCATTGTATTGCTTGTGCTTCGCTGGTTGGAAACTCGTGTAACGCTTTAGAGTGATATATTCCGTTCTGGAGGCTTCTAATTTTATTAGACACAGCCACCAAAGACGCTTAGCGTAAGCATAGTCTACTTAATAGAAAGCAATATAGCTTATTCGGTATTGCGTTCAATATACCGTAAAACATACACTTGCCACTTTGAACGCTCATAGCTATAATAAGTAAAGTTGACAAACTTGACACGCATTTAGCAAGGCAGTCAGGTTGATTTTGGAACAGATCTACCGATCCGACTTCGTTTAACATTGCTATTAATCTTTATTTGACACATGGGCTAGATAGGCCGCTTAATATAAGTATCATGGCTATACAAAGTGTCTCCCTCCCCGTTTTTATTATACTTTCCCCCACTTGATTTTTTGTTACACCGAATGTTGACAAATTGTCTTTGATTGTTAAGTATTTTCCCAGGTTGAACGGAAGAGAACATTTCAAGTTGTTCGGTCCGTACTATGTAGGTCAGCCGTGTTAGCTGGTCTATTTAGATGATATACAAACATATATTCACTGCAGTCATGGATATTTAGGTTGATGCTTATTCTATAATAAGAATAATCATAGTGAAATAATCGTGCCCTTGCTCAGCTATTGTTGTATATAAGGGTTCCATTTCTCATACAGAGCCGAAGTAGCCACTCGGTAATGGCAGCATTATATGATACATAGAAAATATCATTTTCATCTCAAATTGAATAGCGGATTTCGAACTTACGGAGCCATTGATCGGCCCCTCTTCGTATGACCACTTTTCAGTCTCATGTTGGAACGAGGTAAGCGACCAAAAAGAGTCGAGGTCGCTTCTAACAAAGAGCTTTTAAAAGCGAAAATTTTATCTTCTACATATATGCATGTATGTAAGTTGTCTTCAATTCACAACTATCTATGTTTTATAGATTAAACATATAAGCTTATACCTAAATAAAAATTTTGACAATTCGCCCTAAGCAACAGGGTGTTTTCATCCACCATTTGCAGATTCGATAGATAGAAACCATTTTGTATACTATACAGTATCACAGTATAGTTCAACTTTTAGCCATGTTCGGGTTTCCATGAAAAACTGCGTCAATATGCTTGGCTAGAAGCGAAGAAAAGATACCCTTTATATGAAAGAAAATATAGTCAATTACTGTTGTATGTGCAAAAAATGCTTGAATTACAATTTAGGCTGATTTTGGCACACTTTGTCATTATAGCTTCTATCGTAGTATTCGTTAAAAACTTTTCTACACAGAAAGGTTTACGCTTTTCTGCATGTACCATCTTTTTGACAATATTTTTAACGCTATTTTCCAAGATGTGTTGCATTAGAGCGTGGGGGGCCTCAAGTAGATTCAAAATCATCGTAAACAAGTTAATCGCGATAGAAAATTTATTTTAGTCCAATCATGACAGCCTTCCATACAGTTAGAGCTCACGATCAGCTTTTGTTTGGAATTGATATAGAACGTAGGTACATAATTGCAACTAAGCTTCGTTACGTATTTTCGACATTTTGGCTAATAGCCAGGATACAGTTAAAAGCGAAGCCCGCTGAGTCGGTCGTAGGTCGTACCGGCTTAGCAGTGAGCAGCAATCCGACTGAACGAGCTCCGCCGACTAAAGGGCGCGGCGTTGATATTTGACAGCCTAGGGGAGAGGAGGGGGCAAGTTCCCCTGTTAATGGGGATATCAAGAGTTGTATTCTATGAGAAATAGAACATAAACACTTCACTGATAACGCGTTAGAGTCGAGCGCATTACGCATACAGTTTATACGAGATTCGTAAACGAGCATCCTTCTTTCGGGGTTTTCCACATTTTTTGGCCCGTCCTCAGTAGAGTATATATGTATATTTAAAAAAAAAAGAGAAATTACAAATACGGACTGCCTTGTTTGGGCGCTTCTTATTATGACATCATTTTCTTGTCTACAATCCAAACGCTCAAGCTCACCATTAAATGTGTATTACCAACCATTAATAAATGTAGTTCTAACAATATTCAACTTGGAATTACCAACACGAGACGTTTTTATTAAGAGTATTTGTTCTTGCCAACATTAACATAGTCAAATATTACCATTCGGACATGTGGACTTTACCCCGTCGAGGACGCATTTTCAGCTCGTCGCTATTGTTCGCTAAGCTACGAAAACTCTACCCATTTAGAGCTGTGCTATTTGTCGATATCCTGCCGATCACCGCTCAAAACGCGCGAAAGTGGCCACTGACTTTCCCCACCGTAACAGCGGTCCGATGAGTTTGACTTGAAGCCATATTTAGACAGGGCTATCCATTTCTACGCAAAACGAGACGCCTTCGCTAAGCTCACTCGTTCGAGTCACCCCTAAAGGAAACCACTGACACAACTACAGATCCGGTAACAGCGTACGCGCTGAGTTTTGACGCTAAAATTTGTTGCCAACTTTAATTTTTGTCAATGAAAATATAGGCCTGCTTCACAAGTTAGTTACTTACTTAACAAGTGTTGCTCTATCAAAAACACGAAACCTTTGTACGTGGTTGAATTTATATTGAACAATAAAGGGAGCTTGAATACATGGCTAAAACTGTTAAAAATATCATCCAAATTACAAGGCACTATAAACCCGTTGAAACTTCTTCATATGCATTGTTTTACATATTCAGTATAAATTCTAAAGCGTAACGGGTTTATACGACAAACACCTGTTGTTTCCCAGTCGTACGTATACTGTATGCTTGCACAGAACGGCAACCACAACTGGGTGCTCGTGTTCGCAGCACGTTCTGTGCGTAACAAACCTTTCGCTGTTTAACCTAATGGGAGTACTGTTATAAACCTTTATTACTGTTACTATTGTTATACACAATACAGACGTAGCTTTGCCTTGAGGTATTCTATCTCGTGCGTAGTATGCATCAGAACAGGTAGCAAAGATGTCGTCCAAAAGCTGTTGCACCTCACTGCTTGACGTGCGTTTATCTGTGTTTCCTACGAAGCGCTCTAAAGCTGTTATTGTCACAAAACAGCCAAAGGTACCATTGACTCGTACTGGCGGGCTCGTGCTGAAATCGTCTTCAGCAGTGATATGCCAATCTCTCCAGCGAGCCTCAGAAAAAATATCATCTTTACATCATATTTAAAAGCATTATCTAAGATACACGCGTTTTGAGAACCTACTTACGGATATTACTCGGCATACCATCTGAGCATGTTTATTGTTTCAGTATTTCGTGTTGCTATCGGATTTACTGTTGTTATTGGTTTTTGTTGAAACGATGTGAAATGCTGACTGCTGCATCTTTCAAGCACGAGACAATCGACGAAACGTACACCCCCCTCTCTCTCACCTCTCATCCGCTCGGCTTCCCCTCACTGTTGTTTTTCTGTCATATCTACCATGATAAACCAGCACACCATGACCTGTACGGAAAGAAGAGAAACTCAAAATACTGAACTTCTAGAGATGTCCATAGAATTGTGTCTGGAACACCGTTGCACCTATGAGCTAGTTACGGAGCGCTGCAGCTGTATTGATGACATTGAAATAAACACACTAAAATGGGAAGCACCCCCTGAGACGCGGACGAATGGCCCGACGCCGAACGCTTCGACAACAAACGCATCTTGTCTAGATGATATATTTCTTTTACATGTCTGTCGAACATCGATCTGTAGCTGAGACACTGGTCTGAAGCAGACAGGCGGCGGTCGACAAGTGAGCGAATAGGATTTCTAGCTTTCCCAGCGTGTCCTACGACACAGTTACTGGTGCTGATCTACAACTTGTACATCCAGCACGGACGGAAAAACGGCCGAAGAAAATTATACACTGACTCAATTCCCGCTATATAACCATTACCATGGTAAGGGAAACTCAGCCCGGGGAAGTGACAACAACGGTAGTGGTATAATGGTGATAACGATTCTAGAATTCAAAAAATATGTGTTGATGCAGCAAGTACAAGACGTTCGTTTGTCATGTAAGAACGAAATAGCAAAGAAATCGTTTAGAGTATGGCGATTGAATTGGGTTTTAGCATTATTATCTAAGGCTGCACGTTACTGAAGACCTATACATCTGTTTTTGATTACGTTTCGTCACGAGAAAAATAAAAAGCTTTAGCATCTACTACACACGATCACAGTGTGCACGGAGCGAAACACGAACCCTAACTCTAATCTATCTAAAGACCTAATTCTCATTAACGAGTAAGCTAACTATAACATGAATTTTCGTTGTTTGTATTGTTGATCCATAGCACAGAACTCTCTCATTTGACATTTTCTGTGCATATTGACATGTGCTTATGAATCGTGCATAAGTGATGAACTGCAATTGGTATGGATGAAATTCTTAGCGTTTTCTGTTGTGAAACGGCTTGGAAACGTTAGCGACAACAGCCTAATTACATGGTGTCAGTCAGACGACAATGTCTTGTATAACATTTCGTCTGGCTTCAAATTCGCTCATTGAGAGAGAAAATTAATTTTCCTGTGGACTAGCGGCGGAAGTTCAACAGGGTTGGCAGCTGACCAACACAAAAACGTTTGTAAATGCCCGCCTGCTCATGTTTTTTTCCGACAGAATACGAAATAGAGTAACGAAAGACGAAATGCAACAATCGTTAATAGAATCAAACTAGTGAACATAACACTTTATGAACGGGTGATTTTGGGCCAACAGGCACAAACAATCGGCTATATCAGCATCAAATTAATGTATCAATATAGTCTTTTCACTGTATGCCCTTCGAAGAATAAACCTGTTTCTCCCAAACGAGTGTACCTCGTCAGCATGAAGCACCTGCTCTACAACGGCTGCAATTTACAGAACTTTTTTTTTTTTTTTTTTTTTTTTTTTAACAACCCTTACAGTGTACACTATGGAAAAAAGATTCGGGAAAGGAGAGCCGATCCTGCGGACGCTCGCAATGCATATTTTCCTAGCTATTACTAATGATCGTTGTGGTTATCTCGCGATTCGGTCATTTACAAACGTAGCACGCAATTCCTGCGTGCGGTACTCCGTGCTGTTCTATCCTTATCGAGTTATTGCTTGTGGATCACACAACCTCCTAAGCGGACTATCTAAGCGTTCTTACTTTCCCTGTTCCGCTTTTGTTCCGATTGCCATGTATCGTAGCAAATCAGCGATGGCATTCACTCGTGATGCTTCATTAGCGCGGTGAAAACGTATAAATCTGTCTTTCGTTCAATAGGTATGATCTAGCTAATGATCATCATCGTGATCGTACGTGATCCACCGCATCGCAAGCTTCTTCGGGGGCATTCGTCTTTAGTCAGTTAAACAATCTGTCTGTCTGTCAGTCAGTTAGTTGATGATCGTCGACTGTCTTCACAAATAACAAAATCAGGTCACCATAGAGGTTTGGTATGAGCTTCAACTACTGCAGCGAAAATTGTTTCGAATTAGGGAAATCAGGCAATACGCGCTAAGCGGGATGTACGTTAGCCGCACCGTGAGGAGCACCTTTTAAGTCATATAGTGAATGCAAAATAACTAATATAATAAGTAAAGAAGATCTAGCTTAACTCTTATCGACCCATATACTTAATGCGTTTGGAGAATAAAATAAAAGCACGTACGGCAACGCTAAGTTTTCAAGAGCAGCAGTAAATGACTTACGGAGCTACCTCGTGAAGTTTCGGAGAGCTAATTCTGCTGAAAATTGGCGAAAACAATTAGGGGTAACTTACAGTTCGTCGTTGAGATGAAGAACGTACTTCGCCAAAGTCAGAAACGTTCGAAATCAACTTAAATAGCAGGAATATGAATGCTGTTCAACTAAAACAATGGAGCAGAAAAGTTCTGACTATCCAATATCTAGCATTTACGTAATGTTTGGATTTAACTTCCATATTTGGCTTTCTATATATACTAGATAAACCTCCTACACAATCCCTGCCGTCACGTATCAGCGGCTCAGCTGCATATATGAAACAATACCCATATTAAATTTTGTTCCAGCGCCTGACATGGAGCTTCTTTATCATTCTAGGATTCATAGACGTATGTATTTAATGATTCGCGTAGAGTTAGACACTATTAATATATTTAGTAGATAATGCCAGTACATTTAGATCAAAATATGGGAACGCGACCTCATCACCAGTGTTCTTTCTGTATTGCAAAGATTCATGTCGTAATAGAATTGAAGCTCCTGCTGATATGGATCATTTTAAGACAATTTAGCTGGAGGCCGTCCGAGTTTTATACTACTGATTGGCCAGATCGGATCAATTCTCGTAACTGTAATATCTTCATGGTATTTAGCGAAGACTTGATATTACAAAAAAATTTGCTTACAGCTTTATCTTCATCTCATAGCTTGATATAGAAAAAGTAACACGGTGTTCGGTATAGTATT
This sequence comes from Varroa jacobsoni, assembly GCF_002532875.2. Classification (NCBI taxonomy): domain Eukaryota; kingdom Metazoa; phylum Arthropoda; class Arachnida; order Mesostigmata; family Varroidae; genus Varroa; species Varroa jacobsoni. The sequence continues at coordinate 348,914 of NW_019213608.1, forward strand.
TTTAAGGCACGGATAGCGAGCCAATTTTGTGAGTTCGTTCCTGCTATAGGGAAACACGAGACTGGGAGGTGAAGTGACATATTTCATTCTATGCAACACCAATCTACATTCAAAATCGACCGCCTTCTCCTCTACTCGCTTATGATTTGTTAATTATCTTAGGTGTTAGGCATTAATGTACATCCGATAAGGCACACTGATTAATAATGGTTAACAATTTGAATTAATTGGTCGACTTCACTCACTCTCATGTTGATTGTTTTGTAATGCTCCATCCCGCATAAACACAGTGTCTCTCCGTCTGATAGTCCTCAGCACAAACCGCCACAAGCACCTTCACTTACTAGGATCAACAAGCACGAGGAACTTTGCCCCTTATAGGATACAGGTCCCCAGGTCGAACCTTGTCTAAGTGACCAACTACACAGCGGAGCCCTTTATTCGCGCGCCAGTGCAACGGTCAGCTGTGCGGTCGTTGGTCACACGGCAAATATTCAAGTTCAAATGTCCCCTCTGGCACGCGTCGCGTGTGTTTTATACCCACTCACACCAACATCTGCATCCCCGTCAGCCCAGCGACGCCACCTGGCGGTGAAGGTTCCAAAAGTCATTGGGGAATACCAGGGAGCAGGGCAGCGACAACGGACAACCGCCGGCAGGCTATAGCAATAATAATAATACGTTACGTTCGCCCGCTCCCTCACTGCCGAGTCTTGTTGAGAACCGTCAGTGGCATCGGCAACAGCTGTCGCGCCAGCACTGGATATTTGGTTGTAACAGCCCGTAATGCTGCTGCTACTGTTAGCGCCAATGGTTCTCGCGCTGTTGCCGATGCGGGTGCCGGGGCAGCGACCACGACCGCTAACACGGTCGCAGCGGAGGCGGTCGTTGTTTTTCTTGTTGCTGAAGAAGTTCATGTTGATCGTGGCTACAGAGGCAGCAAAACCGATCGTAATGGCGTTTTTGCTGTTGACGGCTTAGAGAGAGCAGTGAACAAGCAACGCATACAGACGTGGGGAAGGCTGCGGGAAGACCGCGGCGCATGTCGGTAAAGATTTAGCAGAAACCTCTGACGCATCTGCACGCCCGCGCTGGACAACGGCTACGTATAGTCGTTATCGCCATTTACTGAAGACAGAGTCAAACACACAAAGAAGAAGGGATCATCGATCAGTCCAATCTATTATAAGATAATAGTGTCGATGCCAATCGACAGTACGACCAGGAGCAAAGAAAGAAGAAGAGCTCATACGTATTCACAGTTACTGCTTCAAGTTCACCATCGTGAGTAAAGCAGGTGCATCGGTCGCCCGACTAACCGGCAGAAGCTGCTGCTATTACACAAGCGACTACAAATGCAGCAGCGGAAAAATCGTCTGTGATGACAACCTCAAGGTCGTTTAAGCAGGCTCCCAGATTTCAGCAAATAGACGATCAAACGGCTTCGGGGAGAAGGGCAATGGAACGTCGCAATGAACCCTGTATGGGATAGATAGCACAATCAATCCAATTCTCAAGGAATAACATAAGAGACGTTTTATAGCTATAGAGGATCGACCAGAGATAGCCATTGCCATTTGTATACAGTCGTATTGGCATCTGATCGAAAACTTTAGCTTTCAAACAAACAAAAAAGAGTGCGTTACTGTTTCTGTGGACAGCAGAAGCAATCAATAGACATGATTCGTATGTACAATTCTAAAGACGGATAAAGTCGGAGTTAAGGTGCCGACTTCAATTCCCTCATTGCGTAATGTTTGCCGGCAAATTATAAGCCTTTTAGCATCAACATGTGTACGGTAGAGCGCGAATGGTCTGGGTCATCATTTGTCTATTTGTTAACATACTTAAGTGTCATCACAATTTAGCTATGGATATATTTTTCAAATGTAACACAATAAGGAACCAATTCTCTTAAGGGCTAAATAACTATTTAGAAGTAGAAACAAACGAGCATCGGTACCCTTATCACGGAGCAATAAAGATCACCGTCTTGGGGCCTATTCTCTTGCCGTTAATTTGAATCAAGTGTACTTTCATAGTAATATCTAGTTATATTTAAGAAATCGACGGGGAATTTGTTTGGTGTACAAAAAGGATGCTGATGCTAGGGCAGATACGTACCTAGTTAATTTGTCTTCGGTTTGTCTTCGGTCGGCAGAGAAGCTTAATGGCAGATACGTTTTCGCTCAAGCGAACGATTAGGTCAAACTGTCCTCATATATTATTAGTTAGGAACATCCCTCATGATGCTCTAAATTAGGTTTGTGATCAAACTACAAGGGCTCAGTGAGGTAACGTGAAATTCGGCTTATTATATATTTACTAATTGCTTGATTGTGTTGATAAGTTCGAATTCCTGCCTGTTGCGGGTAGTGAAGTTCTCAGTCGAAAGACGAAAATACCTAGGATTAAAATTATTAATAGATGCTGCAGTGCACCACCCATTCCCCGAATGTGTGTCCTAACATAATGATTTTTTTTGAAAATGTGTCCTGCTTGCCTAGACCAAACCTTGCTTCTCACGAACTGAAATTCCACCAAGTGATGCCTAGGCATGCGCGTCACGACATTGTCTGCTAGCGCTTGCCTTTTTAATTGTAGACATCGGGATACCAACGATCGGTCTTATAGCTTTCAGACTTCAGTAACACACGAAATCACTGGCTTCCTGACTTATGAATTTATTTCGGGGCCTATACGAAAACACGTTAGTATACTTTGCTTGCTTTATGGAGTGTCTGGATGCCTACCCCTTTTGGTGGAATAGCAGCACATAGTCGCGGCGCCAAGCCCCGTCTCGCAGAATGAACAACAGTGCTCTTTCTGTTTTTTTCTGATTCCGAACAGAAGCCCAGTGATGAGTATATAGTCGAGAGAATATGCTCCTTTTTCAACTCGAACAGAAATCTTCTTTAGGCGAAGATCCTTCCGCTGCGTTCTTCGGACATCGGCCGCCTTAAGGCCCGCAGCTTCAAATCTGGCACTACCAGAAGCAGGGGATCGTTGGTAACGTAATGCATTTATTCTGGCTATTGCTAGCTTTCGCGTAAAATAGAAACGACTTTACCCACCATAGTGCACAGGTTCACTAAGTAACCTGGTGGTTGACCTCGCCAGTCGTTTGATGTCAGGCATACATCCGTCCATTCGGTAGTCGCGCGTAAGCTCTGCGAAGCCCACGAAGTTCACAGACTTATTACACTGGCACGATCATTTGAGGTCTTATAGGATCGGGTCAATAAAAAAAAAACAGCCTGACGAGCTCGAATAGACAACGTTACCCCTGTATGAGTATGTACAGACACGTGTGTAGTACTCTGCCGTGTGGAGTGGCAGTTTACGTGGAAAACGCTCAGTATATGGGTCTTGAATACATCCCACGTTCCCGTGCTGCCAATAACCCATTCGAACCGGTTCTGGACTGTGCACGACGGAAGCTCATATATAAATCCAAAGAAGCGCTTACACGAAAAGGCGTCGACACCTGCGGCTATCTCCCACGTTCTAATCTATCGCCAGTCATTGTAAAACGTTTCACTACAAACCCCAGCCTCAGAGTTAACACAGAGATTAGTCGATTCATCCATTCTAGAATCATTTAGTCTCTTGCCAGCTAGACTTCACTGTCTTGTCACTGTGATCAGTTGTAATTACGGCGTTATAGTACGGATCGGGCACGATATATTCCTTCTACATTTCGTTCTTAAGTCGCAATATACTTACATGTCATAGGTACGCACCGCAAGAGTGTCGATGCGCTGCTACCGGCACAAGTGCTATCTAGTCAGCGATAAGCGTGGAAATTATTCAGTATGTTAGTTTTTATAATCAATGGTGTCAATTCCATTGATTAATGATAGGTACCATGAATCAAGTTTTAAGTTATTACGTAAAAATAAGTCTTCTAATAACGTTGCAATGTTGGGTGAAAAGATAACTTACCAGTTCATGCCACACGATTTCACGGAAAAAAACTGAGTACTCTTGACAAGCTTAAACATACTTAAATAAACGTTTACATTTGGAACTGCCGTTAATCTTTGCTTCTGATAGCTTGCCCCCAGCATGAACGGAATTGGACCTGCACTCGGTTCCGAATTTAAATAGCCCCTAATATCTTTAACTTCAGTAGGCGAATATGTTACCACTAAATGGTTACGCGAACCGTAGAGTTTGTCAATCACATGTATCGAAATGCGAGTAAGTGCAAAACACAATCGGCAGTACCTGGCTTAGCTCGGAAAGGCAAATCCGCTGGTTAACTTACCCAGTTAAAATAAGTATTGTGTCACAGTTACTGGGCGAGTTTCCATCTCATACATCATACGCCGTGATTGTATGTCAAAACAGTCGCCAAGCTGAACGCGTTTGTTTTATTGATAGTTTTATGTCTGTTCGCTTTAACGAACACATTCATTCGGTAACCAATTAAAAGAAAAACCGTGTCACGTAATGCAAAAAAGTACCACGAATAAACAATTCCACTTAGCCATGTAGTTGACTTAAATGTTTAGTGGGTTGATATTTACTTTGTAAATGTAGATAGTCGCTTTTTACCGCGCTCAGAGTTCCTTTAATTCTAGAACTTATTTGAAGCTAAATAGAGCTAAATGAAGCTAAGCGTATAACATATTTGATACTTGAAATGATGAACAGGGAATGACGTGGTACACGAACCGATAGACACTGAGCTCTTAACATATCTCCCTTGATCCATAAGCTTGAAAACAATGATGCTCGAGGTATATGGATAAGACTACGAACATATTTATGCAAAAGACTCGTGGCAGTAAATATCTGATTTTATGATTCTTGGATATAAGGCAAACTAGCATTGCTGGACAGATTTCAGGTGATAACTATAACCCGTATTCAATTAACAGTGCTATGAATGAGATGTTGCCAAAATACAAGTCCCATTTTAACAACCTAACGGATGGTAATTAACAGACAGAGAGACACAAAACATTCTGGGACTCAGACCTTCACCGATCGCATGCCCAGTAACAACAGCAACAAATGGGGCGGGCAGTGATCTCGTTTTGTTTAACTACGCTCAGGCTTCGGAAATCATAACGCCCTTCTTTATCATCTAGCCATTCCCCAAGTTAAATGCTCATTTGTTAGCCCCTGCATTAGCGCACTTTTGATGCCATTTTTGCCCTAGGAGTGAATCGAGTCTTCTAATCTATGTCATACAAAAAGAAAAACGTTTCTTACACTAACTATGTGAATGAATTGATCTTTAGAGAAAGATTCTGGTCGCATATAGTAATCATACTTGTATGTATTATATTGCCACATATATGATATCGTGCTCTCACAGGTATGTAGGGCTAGACCATGCTAATATCTAACAACGCCTAATGGTAGCTGATCGTGATGCTAGCTTTTCCTTTAGTCTCGACAGTATATTCTTTAAAAGAAGACTCGCACGGAAGAAACAGAAGACTATTATTAGAAAATAGGTAAGTTGGCAACTTTTAGCGGAATACAGAAAAGTAGAAAATCAGGGAGAAGAAAAAGTTTCATTTGATGGGAAACCATTGTTCGCTACATATCTCTTGTTCTATACATAAGGATAGGCCTTGCACCCCTGCAAAAACCCGGCGATAGGCCTGCGGCTTGAAAAATCACATTGAAATCGCCTATGTTTATAGAGAGTTAGTAACTACATAATGGGTAGCTAGTTCGCTGTCGTTATTATCCGGCCTGACCTTAACGTAATATAATTTTTAAAATTGCCTAAATTGGGAGGTTATAAAAAGAAGAAGCACATATCGTCACTAAGATGAAAATAGGTTGAAGAATATCATCGCGCGTAAAACACTAGTTAGATGGCTGAAGTTGTTGCCAGCTCATAACACTTGACATCTAATTAACTCTTGTTTAGGCGTGCAATTCTTAATAAGTATCTTATCTTAAGTTAATTCGTTCAGTAATTGATATGTTAAACGAGTCAATTGCTTTATTTTATGCGTGAAATCTGCCCTAGCCTGTCGTATCCTCTAGAATACGTTTGACCCTGCTCCGACGAACACAATGCCCACCAGACTTGCATTTATTTTAAACGTATCGATAGATCCCACTAGATTACTAATACCAATCATGTAATATGAAATTATATATATTTCCAACAATGCCAGGAAGAAGCAGTATAATGTTTAGACAAACGAGTTCATTTTCGGCCGCTTTCGACCTTTTAGGAAATTGATCGAACACATTCAGTTCCAAACATTATATTACATTGATAAATATGATCACAGACACAAACACGTTAACTAGACATATGAGGTGTTTTTCTTTTTGCTTTACCTTTCAAACTGTCTTAAATACCATACGTTTCTTTACAAATTTTTTTCAGGAGTAAAACGTAATCTTAGCTGAGTATCCGTGCATATAATAGGGATTCATTCACATTCATTTGGTTCTACCTAGTGCCACGATATTCTAGACACTTAGCAACGTTTAAGTTGTTTTAGCAACTTAGCAAAAGACTTTTTGACAAATATACTATACCAATTTTATGGCTAGAAAGTGTTTGTCCTTCTTTCTAAATTGCCACTGTCTCTCATCAAACATAATCTTCATGCGTAGAAGCTTTCCGAACAACTGGTTCCTGAAACGGTCAAAAGTCAAGCCAATAACCTAGCTACGAATGAACTTACAACCTATTATTATTAGGATGGCCAACTACCTTATTTTCTGGACACGTTTACTAAGTAGGGTCGGTCAAAACCCTCTCGTTCATCCGAATTTAAGGGAAATTGTTCGTAAAGCAATAGCCTTTCTTTGATCAGGTCTTCTAAAAATAATACGACTTGGAACGTCGCCCGTATCACAGTATGACCAAAAAAATCACCAAAACCGAATCTAAACGTACCATTAAATAAACCGTTCGCTTGAGGGTGGGCAATACAACGAAAAGAGAAAGGATGACTCACACCAGATGGCTGAATATATAACATAAAGGTAATTATAATTCATCAAAAAGATTGATGCAACAATTAGTTATGTATACGCAATTGTAGCCTTTACTTACAACTTAGTATAAGTTCTAATCGAATTTCAAAATTCAACAAGCTGACAACTTAAATGGCTACAATCGTAATGGCGCAATGGTCACGCTAGCTGCTTATGGGGAAATGTGAGCGTGACCTAGATGGTTGAGTGTACACAGTTTATGCCTAAGGACCAGCCAAATCGTACGATACAACGCTGCTAGCGTTGTTCATTTTAGAACTCCGAGGTGATCGAGTACAAAAATAGTCGATCTTAGTACTTGTTAAGGTAGAGCCTGAGTGTCGCTCTTTACCTTTCAACTACCGACGAAAGTAAATTAAGGCTAGGCTAAAAGTAGGAATAATTGAAATTACCATACGGACAATACGGTGTTAGCGATAATCTCGGAACTGAGTGCAGCGACATAGATCAGACAAAAAGTATTCTATTCAGCAAGCATTTAGAAGACGACGTGCAGGAATCTTCAGAGTAATGACCTGTATTTTCCAGTAGTAAAATTTGTCTTCGCATTGGATGTCTGCCAAGTCAATTGCTGTTCCCGTCTGGCACTTTCATAATTATCTTAGATTAGTGTATGGAAGAGTGCGGAATTTGTTAGTATCCGTCAGTAAACCCCACGAAGAGGTCGTCTGGGCAATACCATCACAGTTTTCTTTAAGCAGCAAAAGGACTGCGACAGTACGAATAAAACAGAGAAAATACCAGCGAAATTCTATTGTTGCTTAGCGATAAAGGATTAAAGCGTTATTCTTCAAAGCAGAGTTTGCTTACCTCTGTCCAAAATGATGGTGACGTATATGGAGGGCATTACCTTATAGTGTAGAGTTCGACATATAACTTGGAGGCGCTGTTTGTAATCTTTAGTGCTGTCCTTTGTACTCCTGATACGCCTTCTTAGTAACCTGATAATAAAACAAGTTGTTATGACTAACTAAACCTACCTAAAAGGGAACTTTGTAAACACAAATATCTCTCCTAGATGGAATTTGTAAACACAAAGATCTCTACTAGATGATGAATGTAAACATGAGTCAGAAACAGGCACATGCAAGAACTAACTTTGGGCAACCATTTTTCGGCCAACAGACCTTACAGTGATTTATAAACTGACAATGGACAACTCTGTTTATGTTTGGCCAGGCACACAGGGAAGCTTCCTAACATGATTCTCGTATGTGTCCGGGGCAGCCCCAAAAACAATTAGCGCTTTGTATGGGGATATAAGTTCTGCGTTTGATCGCAAGCAGAATTTTGATAGAGAAAATGGTCTTTACGTTAACTTCATACGACGATCGCGGCGCGCTACCGTGCATATTTGTTCATCTCGTGAGAAATTAACTCCTTTGCCTTTTGCACCCTTTACATAATACGCAAGACGATCAGAAGTTACTTCTTGAATCGCTCTGATGTGTTCGACGATTTTCTGGTGAGTCTGCGAAAACTCTTTTTTCGGTAGTTGTAACAGTATTGTATTTCCACTTAGAATTAAGCTAATACATTCTGTTATGTGGGTGGTATTCATTACACGTGAAAAATTAAGAGGTTATACGCATGGTGCTTGAAGTGACTTTCTTTTCTGAAGTCGCATAAGAATTTCTCCCTTGTTGCCATTTGTATACGAGTAATAGCCGAGGAAAAATAGCGTATGTTTAACTTTCAGAAGGCAACAAAGGATGCGGAACAAGAGGCCCGTCAAATTTTTGGACTGCTCGATATCATTCTCAAAACCCAAATCTAGCCCAAGTTTCAAGAGAGGATTCATTTGCACAACTATATTTGTCCAACTTAAAAATATTCACTACGTCGACGTTAAAAACAGATATGATCTTCCTTCGCCCTAGCTATACTGAGGTAGCTATAGATGATAATTTGTAGATGCCAACAAAATCGCTTTACACATGTAAACCCGTCATAGACTTTCGTTTTTCTTTTGTCAATATTTATGGGCTAACAATAGTACCTTTTCAAGGATATATACAACGAATCAATCGTGCTTGCGCGTTGTCAGGAGGGCAAAAGTACCGCTTACTGTACAGTCATCGATTGTTTGTTATCTTATTCAGTCGCAGAGCGTGTATAAATGGGTGTTCCGTCAATGTTCCTCGATTTTTCAGCTCGACGTTCAGAGTTGGTAGTTTTTTATTTCAGCTGCGGTTCTCATGAACAGCTGGACTATTTTAGCTCAGAAGAGGGCATTCGCCTACATGTTAAAGGTGGGTATCTGTTTCTCGTTTTATAAAAGGCCAGTATTCTTATCGGGCATCAAAGGGAGACCGTCTGAACTTTTCGACAAGAAGACAGAGCTCTTGTACAAATTATATATTTTTGCATTTCGGATTTAACCAAATGCTTATCTACGTATTATGTGAGTTTGATTATGTGGTGCATAATGGGTGTCCTTTTCTCGGAAGCAATTTTCCTTGAAAAATCCCTCGCACGGGAAAATACTGACGTTATTGTTTTCTTTTATTAAGGAGCCGAGGGCTTTGTCGTTTGATCTTAGTACTAGTTAAGTTCTCCATTGTTAGCCAGAAGACGAAACGTGTAGATGAATACCTTCGAACATGACGCACGTCCGTCGTGCTGTAGTCTAATCGAACGCCAATAAGAGCCGCGTCGAAAGATGATTTCAGCTTCATTGGTCAACCTGGATTCTGATATATATATATTTAAAGGTGTAGTTTGGCCTAAGAGGCCATGGGGCATTTCCATTATAACAAAATAATGGATACATAGCTTAAAACAACATCATTTACCGCCCATCCAATGCAGGCTAAGGGCAAGATCATATGTGTCCGATTATGTGTCAGCAACAGCAACTGTTATGTACGACGTCTCACTGTCATTATCCTGCAGCCATGCATTAGTCGTCCTTCAGCGCAGCATATAGTAATCGCTCATGAACAGGCCCCTAGGGGCATGAAGGAGTCAAAGCAAATACTTCAGGCTCTTCAACTTACATGTATAACATTCGTGTCATTTGTATAATATTTAGTTCTAGTTCGCAATTGATTGTAGTTTGTGGTACTTGACCAGTTCACATTGCCAGCTATGGCCGGATGCTTTTTTTTGAGCGTTAGCATGAACTATAATAGTTCATAATTGTTTAGGACTGAACAAGTGCAGCGCCATGATAATGTCCCGTTTTGCACAAATGCGCAGTCAAACACATAATACTATATAATCGGATTGTTATCACAGTATACAGAATGGATATCGCAGTCAGCTGTTGGTTTGCTAAGAAACATCTTACTCTAGCTCATTTGCTACTTAGTTTCCTTACAGGTGTCTACGTCTGTGATTTTTAAAATGGATGTTGTAGAAGCACCCTTTTTGTCCTACCCTGATCGCTCCAATTTTAGGCCGCTAAATAGTTACACTGCCCCTAAACGTGCGGACCTTCTGCTATGACCAAGCGCGTCGTTTTGATATATTATACGAAAAGCCCATAGCATAGAACATTCGATATTACCTACAGCTAGTAAAACCCAAGAAATGTTTGGTATTATTGGTGATTTAGTCTTTTTTATGCGATATAATAATTACTGTGCAATCTCGAAGATTGTAAACGAATTGATATCGAGTGCCCCGTTAGAAAGTTGGGTGTATCAATCGTAAAGGGTTGATTTGGAAAGGACTATGTCCCCGGTGCTCGAATCGCTTAAAAAATATCCGATAGATATAACTAAATTCTGTTCTGTTCCAAGTTAGTTTTGTATGATAGTGTCGCTTGCCCAATAGAACTGAATATGTCTGATAAGCAGCAACTTATCTATCGAAGCGATTCTCTTATCACCCGTTACGCCATTACCGAGGATTTCAACAAACACTATTACATACTCAGCTAGAAAAGCTGGTCTCCTTAATTATACTCACTTCTAAGCGGACATTTCTCAGTCTCATCGGACGTCTTGAGACGTCCGATGAGACTGAGAAAGCAAAATGCTATTATAATTTTGCATTTTTTGAAAATACCGCCGTGCAAATAGCTTGTGTATCTGAAGTATTTCTGTACATCTGACAAACTAATAATCTTCACCTAGGGTATCGATGTCCACTTAGTCTGCTCTTCCAGTTTAACATCTTGCACAGATCGCGTCGTACGAAATCAGCTCGTGGACACTGGTCCAGAGAGACAATAACAAAAACTGCTTTTTTTTTTTAAACGTTTATTCGCATTCATCGGTAACTTAAAATAGATTTTTACCGTATCTACGTAGGATGAGAAACTCCAAGTAACCCTCTGTAATAAAATATTACCTAGAAGACAACACAGTCTTAAAATATCGAGAGCAAGTCTATTAAACAGGGCAAAATTTGCTCTTATACGAAGTGCCAAAACCGTCAATAGGCTAACGGGCAGATTGCCCGCCTTCTGCCATCACGATGGGGCGTAGGTTCTGTGGACGGCCAACTATAGAATGGTATCGTTCTCGACCTGCTGGATAATTTCAACATATCTACCTCAGCTAAGGTAACGACATAAAGGCTTCTTAAGAACAAAAGCATTTTGCAGCCCTAACCAGAACCGATTCATAATACTGAAAATATTGGCATCATAAGCGCTGGTATCCAGGGCTCCCTCTTGCTTTACCCTTAAAGCACTTCATCAATACTTCAGTGCTTTGGCAGCAATGTTTTACTATTGAGAGAAAATAATGTATTTCGTCGTGCAGCGCATGCAAATTAGTTGCACGCATTTCGTCAATAAACAAAACAAGCCTGTGCTGCACGTTCAGCAGAGCATCAACCGTCATTCTCGAGAGACTATAGGATATTGCGCCAACATTGCCTCAGTGAATTTTCAACGGAAATTTTCCGACCCACAATTGAAAAGTTCCGGATGAATTTAAGATTTAAATCATCCAACTTAGTAAACCATGAGGAGTTTTCTTATCTCGCTTGACCTTAGCAGTACAGTTAGCCAGAAGAACGACGCATTTCTGTGTTCAAAGTTTACGATTGCAATATGCAAGCGTTTTGAAAGTTATTAGCAGTGCAAACATATACGGTTCGCATAGGAGAACGCTTGGCAAATGGCCTTACGCGTGCGCATTATATGGTTTAGTTAAGAGAGAAAATAGTATCGAATCGTGGCCCAGCGAGTTGATAGGCGTCGTCAAGGGTCTGTTGTAGGAACGCACGTTAAAAACCTATCCTGGTTACTATGGACAATTTATTCAGCGCATTTAATACCAGTGTGGATAGATGGATAATGCACGGACTTGACAAATCCTATTGATGCCTTGAATCTCTTCTTTCTGATATCATGCGTCCATCCTCTCACACGCAGTATAAAGAGGAGAAAATGCTAGAATATTTTTGCAAGCAATCAAACTTGTGTTGAATGAAGAGCAAAAAAATAACTACCTCGCTTTTTTTGCTATAGTTTCATCTATCATCGTTCATAGACAAACTGATTGTAATTTATTTTATAAAATTTATTACATTGAATTGTATGTACATAATCATCCTGGGCGCTATATGGGTCACTGTATTGCAAGCATCTACAAAACCGGATGCCGTTCACGTTAATCCTTCAGACAGATACTGAAAGAACTCAAAGCCTAGAAATTCAGCTTAGCAGGAACGGGCAGACCTGTATATACACCCCGTTTGACTAGAGCATTGTATTTTTGCGCCGGTTGTTGTCAACAACGCATTACATATGGTTGCCTTTAATTTTTACGGCTTTGCCGGCATCGTTCGAGAAAATACCATTATTTATACACGCACCACGTTGTGGACAACCATAAACATCAATCAGAATCTACTTAGAATCTAGGTAGCGAAATTATGCATAGCCGCGATAGTTGTACAGGTTTCAGTTGGGTTTGAAGAACGAATTACTGTAATTTCTTCTCTCTTCTCGAACCAAATGTGTGCCACGAATGTGCCAATACAGGGGTCGGTTAAAGAGAGACTCCACACGGGCTATTAGATCTTCGTGTGGGCTAATCATGAATGAATTGTAATTTTTGACCTGTCTACGTTAGAAGTCAATGACTAAGGAACACTGGCTTTTATAGCCATAATCACAATCCTTTCCTAGAATAAAAGGGTTTTCCTCCCAGATTTGTCAAATGACAGGCTTGTGATAGCTGGCACTTCCTATGGCACTGAGTTCTCTAACGCCCTAAGTTGAAAGTAAATTTTGGTCCATATAACCCGACTTTTTCTCACCCTATTTAAGTATTATCTTATACTTATCGTCAATTGACCACCACCGTTGACAGCACGCTTTTTTGACTAGACAAGTAAGAATTGTGCTATACCTATAACTCTTCATTACCGTAGCGGATGGGGTATAAGCTTACATCTATCGGGAAGGGTCGGCAGAAATATATGTGGCGAACACCTTTCTGTACTGAAAATTTAGACAATAGATTTGCCTTTGAACAGCAATACTAACTTAAAGTCACACTTTACGTCAACCATCTAAACTCGGGAGCTTTATAATCCATGAGTCATCTGGCTGTAGCCCGGTACAATGTCCTCGAAGATCTTATGCACACACAGTTTTATACATATATATATATATATATATATATATGTGTGTATAATTAATGCACACATAGTATTCTAGCACACATAACACACGCGTAGTAGTAGCATATATACATATATTTAACATTCGATTCTTTATTAGGGATTTACCTTTTGTGCAACTCGATAGGTAAGATTTCTGAAACGAGCACAACTCAGTTCAATATATCGTTCTTCGATTTTGTCAATAAGCCTAATTTGGCCAGCCAACTCCATGGATATGTAACAACACCGAGCGTAACATGGACAGAAATCACCTCACAGCGCAGCATATTCCATTATTATACAATTGCTTTATGTAAGTTACGCGATTCTGCGCAATCTTTGCGTCGTTCGTCCTGTTTTGTGCCCACGTAAACGGTATAGGAATGAGCGTTACAAATGAACACCAGAACAGGCAGAAACTGGTGCTACCTTTGCGATACAATTACGCGAACAGTCTTCTCACGCGTAAGTTCCGCGTTCACAAACAGATCAACGCTAATAGATTATTTCTAAAGGAAAACGAATAGCAACCCTAGTATGTTCTCGCAATCGTGCTTCAGCTACAATTGCGAGAAAATGATCTGTTTCAATCGTGGTCACTAAATTGCAAATTTTGATTTTCTGGAAGCACAGGTCCAGCAAGTCATACACAAATATTGTGTTATCGATCTGTAGGCCATCAATCACGACGAACTAAACCTCAAGGACATTAAACCTTAAACTGATAATTCAGGTATACACACACGTCATTGATGGCTAGCTAAATCTGTAAACTTGTTATTGTAAAGTCTATTTTCGTTTAAGTCATAAATACATATCTGCATATCACTAATCATCAGTCGTGCTGGTGGCATGCATTTTTTCCACTGTGATCGTCACAAGTCTCCGTCAAGTCGGACAGATCATGTTTTATCAACGATAATCCTAGCTACATATTACCGGTGATTCTGTTTTCAATAGGCATAGTTCCATCAGGACGTTTGAAGTTGTATTTGGAATTTCGCACTAGCGATCGTAGGGTCGTATTTAGTGGGTTTTTGAGCTCGATATTGTTGACAAGTGCTAGCAAGACGAACCTTTGGTACGCGTCGCGGCAACTCCTATCTAAACGTAAATTTTCGACCCAGTTACTTAGGTGATAATACTATTTGGCTAATGTTTTTTTGCTAATTATTATTCTCACATTGCGTGTTTTTGCAAAGTTGCGGTGTTACAAGGTTCGTTAGTTCGGCAAGCGCATAGCAAACGCTGAAAAGTATCCTGTAGGCAGACTATTTTAGGATAGCATTAGTGTATCGTAGCTAAAATAAAACTAAGCTGGCGATGTGTGGTTTGATGGAGCAGTTCGTCGGCCATTGGTCCTATAGACATAGTAGGTTCGGTCCTGATTTGTTGAAAGACATATCGAAGTTGGCAACCATTCATGTGCAAAGGCCAAGACCATTTAGCTTTAATCTAGCGTAGGTGAACGGAGTATCGATTTGTTGACGGTATTCGTGTATTATAGAGACACGGAAGCTAAGCACCATTGGCGCTTTTATTACCGGGCAACGATATTTTATAGAATTTAGGAGAAACTCACGTGGGGGTATCAAAGAGAGAAAAGCTGCCTGTCTATTAGTGTACAAGTTTTCCTTTTAGATACGTCCTTTAATCGTTTATGGGAAGTATAACTGCTAACTAGACTTGTTCTCAGACCAGTTTTAAATAAAGCAGTGTCAAATGGCATTTCATATATTGACCTCACTATAGTTAAAACTACTAAGGTGTAGGCGAGATTTTACAAATTGTGTGTCCTTCCTCGCGTAGCTTGTGGTCATAGGCAGCAGCTTTTGTTCTGCCAAGCCAATCTGGGCTATTGAAGTCAAGGTAATTGCCCTTTAAGTGACAATTATTCCAGAAACGCTTACCATTCGGCTCTTGTGAGCTGCGGGTCGTAAGATCCAACGCAGTTATTAGCCAACGGGAAGTTAATCGCCAGAAAAAAGATGACACTTAATAAAGCGCGTCTGTGGGCTGATTGCATGAGTTTTGTTCAGTTCAAAACAATCTTCCACGGTAGCGAACCCACAACCAGTAAATAAGCCCTATCCAATCTTCTGTTAGATACAGCGGCACGTGTTTACTAGCAACAGGACACTGGACTATATCAGACTTCTTAATGGCAGATATTGTTCATGAGATATTCACATAAAGAGTTGCTCAGCTGATCAGAGTCACTAACTAGTTTCGATGCTATAAAGTATAGTTCGATAGAAACATGCAGCTGCGCTGGATTTGGGTTATGACTTTGAAAGGAACTTTCTTCCTAATTTTGCCCCGAGTGGAAATATAGCCTATCCTCTATCTGTCCTTATTAGCGCACGATATTAACAACTGGTATCGATTTATTAAAAAATGCGATAGTAAAGAATGATCGTCCTTTATCAGGGGAAATCTAATGGCGTTGTTCGGTTACGAACGATGGTGACTGCTAATCGTCCGTTTAGCAGTCCGCATGACAATGGTAATACAAACAATAATAATAATAACATTTTGGCATTAAATATTCCTCAGTAATATTCTATTATAAATTATCGGTATTTTGGGATTACTTTTGTAACGGCATGTTTGTTCCGATTTTCTGGGATCTAGAGGAAAACAGAAATGAATCACCATAGACGAACACGCTATAGACTATAGAATTATAGTTTCGAGTCGGGGGAACCGCATACGGCACACGTCTGAAGTGAAGTAGCGAGTCATCGGAACTTTGATAGTTCCTATCCACTAGAACTAGCCTAGTTAGATTAACATAGAGTAGAAGGAAAATATGACCTTATTTCGAACTGAACTTGAACGTCTCTACTATTCCTTTTTGAGATTACCCTTGATAATCAAGTTGTTAAGTTTATCTAGTGGTTACCTCTGAAGTCCTAAAAACGTACGTTTGCATAGTTGTGCCAAATAAAAATCCACCACGTTTGTGCTTAGCTATGCAATGTCAGTGGCAAGGAATGATCAGACGAAATAATCAACCCATCTCGCTTCTATCAGGATAATTAGTTTCCACTTTGTTTTCCTTCTGTCTACCCAGAGTTACTTCAGTTTCGTTATCCGCACAACCCCAAACCATCATCATAGTTCACTAACGACCAGCAATCGTTTTACATACACAAAAAATAAATCAAACCAGCATAATAGAGAGACTTCCATCGTCTATTAAAAAAAAATGCTGTATGATGCAATTTAACAGTCAAGAGAGAAGCTTTAGCACAGATGATTTTATTTGAAATCGTTGCTTCGGCGTCTCTGTTTGTTCGGCTTTCTTCGTTTTCAATCGAAGCTACGAGGATTGGATAGAAGAAGCTTACGTACTGGACAATTGCATCACCTAAGGAATACTATTAAATAAGTATTCAGTACCGGCCGATGTTTTAAACAAAGGTATTGAGCGTGCTATTATTTACTGTTGGGCGCTGTAATCGCCCTGTATAGAGATGAGATTCTCTGTAATACATAAAAGC
This sequence comes from Varroa jacobsoni, assembly GCF_002532875.2. Classification (NCBI taxonomy): domain Eukaryota; kingdom Metazoa; phylum Arthropoda; class Arachnida; order Mesostigmata; family Varroidae; genus Varroa; species Varroa jacobsoni. The sequence goes on from NW_019213608.1 coordinate 365,977, forward strand.
TATATCTAGTTTTTTAGGGGAAAAAAAAGCCCATCTAAGCGCAATATTAGATCCATTACCAACAAGTTTATCGTTTGGCTACCTGTCAAGCGCCATTTATATGAGCCGATAATGGCCTCTTCTGCTATTGAATTTCTGAGAAATTTCTCACGATAGAAAAGAGAGAACATAATTTTGTTAGGTTAATTAATAAAAAGTGGGTACTTATGATTCTTAGGATTCGCTTCTTGCGCTGCTGCTCAGTCCGAGATTCCAAAACGTATCTCACAGCGCCCAATAGTAATAATGGCGCGCTCAATACTTTTGTTTAAAACTGTCATTGGTTATGATCTATACCGGGACGACCGGCCAATGCATCGGTTAGGCACATTTTTTAATGTTCTAGACCCTTTTTCTTGTATACACTTATATTCTTCAGATGAGCAGTCTTTCGAATTCCGATTTAGTTCAGGGTGTTCCTGTATTTAGGATAAAAAAAAAAACAGCATTTTTTAAATGCTTTAAGCCTTAAAGACAATTTGCTGTTTTGTGCACAAAGTTAGATACCTATATAGCGCTCTTCTCTCGCTGTCAATGCTAGAAGTAGAAAGGCACAGAAAAGCGAAGATTATGAAGACATTTAATCATATAAGTGTTGGTCTTCAGCGAAACGCCGTGAACATCATATCAAATACATTTTAACAAGCTGGTGGTGCTATTGAGATAAGCCTCGAATAAAGATAATGATTAAACCGTTCATGACAAGAGTTTTGCGGCTCATTTCATATTTTCACGGCGGTATTTCTGGCAGCTCTGGATTGCTTGAGGTTAAAAAAAAAAAAAGGACGAAATGTCTGATCGAACCAAAAGATGGTCTATTCTTGCTTTACGAACATCTAAGATACACTTCTAAGACTTGGTAAAACCAAACCTATTTTCCCATAAGTTTGTACGAAGTATAATACAACAAGCTGACTATTTTTCTGTTCGTAAGATGCGCAGGCGCTTAGGGGATAGACTAAGATCTTTGATTTTATTATATTAAAAGGATATATATTATTATTATATTATAATTTATCAAAAGGATGCATTTTAACTTAACGCAAAAGTACCTTTCGAGCTTCTCGATGAACATGAGGTTCTTTGTTACCTTCTTAGTGTTTTCATTCGATGTGCAAATGACTGGCTTTTCGAATAATTGCTTGAGCGCCTAGCTCCATTGAAACGGTGTTCATAACATCCAAATGTATACATTGCTCCTTCACAACTGTGATCTATTCAAGTAGGTAGAGCCAGACATCAAAGAACTCACCCGTCACCCGTCCTTTGACAGAAGGGATAGATCTACCGTTGACATAGAAGAGCTAGATACAGTTGTGGGTGTCAAAATCCCTACCGAGTAGATCTTATATGCGATGGGACCTAATGGGGTCGGACGAAATAGAATCAGTGGCCGAGGAATAGGGCTTTTGCGACTCAAACGGGTTTCCGGTTGAGCAGAACAATGTCGCCTTCTACCAGTCCGACGACGCGCTGGCTGGCCAAGTAACTGTGATGACATGATATGGCCGCCAATACCTATATGCACGTACTAATAATCGACGAATGGTCTTGGACATTGGCTCCAGCTGCTCCGAGGGCCGATGTTGCCAACCAATGAAACGCATTAAAGAGGCAATTTATTGTAAAGCGAACGTTGCAAAACAATTCTAGTCTATCCGTACGCTAGCGCTAGCAACACCCGAAACGAGCCGCGACGGCATGACCGCGGCCGGCGCGCGACGGCAGCACGGACCGAAGTTGTTGTTATTGGTGAAAAGCCGGCAGCATCACGCAGCAAGCCGCCTCTTAGAATCAAATGAGTAACACTCACACGCGTTTCGATAATACATTCCCGATGGCGTCATATCACGTAAGAAAATCATGCTATATACTATGCTTATACTATTGTGTGTGTATTTATGGCAGATCTACGAGGTTATTTGGTAGAAGCATTGGATTGCGTGATGTCTGTTCCAGTGACAAGTAGCTAGTAGAAAAAGCAATACTCACGTACCGAACTTACCGCGACAAGGACAGAATACTCAATTTGCCCCCCACCCCACCCCACCCCCCGTAAACATGCATAATATAGGAGATTGCTTAAATGGCTAACTAATTGTACTGTACAAATCTCGTATAGCGTTTGTCAATGGAACACCCACCTCGACTGGGTGTTCCATTGTTGCTCGTACGGTAGAGTCCGGGCGTTATATAATATCTACTATTATGTGTTAATGGTACGTTTCAAGCTATTAGGATCGAGGCGAAATTACTTCACTTCACATTATCCACGACCTAAATTCGTCTTAGTTTATGTATACCGTTACGATACTCGAATCAGATGCTAAACCTAAACCTAAAAAAATCTAAACCAGCGGATCTATTTATTTAGGATATCCTATTTGTTGCAATGAGGTCTAGCGACAACTCCTGTTCGTAATAAGATATTTATAGCTATCTTTCTAAGGCCATATTGATACGTTGGCTACAATGTGAAGACTGCCTAGGCATAAAGTCGGTTACCTATATGTGTAAGACTATCTAGAATAACTTGTCGTGGACATGTTGCCCTAGCCTAAATCAATCTGTTTTCGCGCGCTATAGTTTAGCACAAGTGATTGTTGCTAGGGAAGAAGCACCATTGAAACTTATCGTTACGCGCGTTATGTTGAAATATTATACACATCTTTCGTTTGCCCTATGGTCATGTTTAATCACGTTACAGAAAGGGGAAAATACAGCCACGTTTCCAGTTAACAGCCACACCGTAAACATGCGGCAGTGACTATCGACTCTGTTTACGCGATAACTTTAAATGGCTCCTTTCAGTTTGGCCAGGAAGAACGCACCGCTTTTACAATATTTGTCGTTGATAATCTGATAGAGTTTGGAACGCATTTATTACGATTCTAATTCTATAAAAGCTCGTTCTAGATCAACTGCGATTCTAGTACGGTATCAAACGGATTTTAGGAAAGCAAATTGCTCTACGAAAGTTTCTCGTACAAAGGCTCAACGGTCAATTCGACCATTGTAACCAACGAGTGCACCCTTTTATCCGAGCAATTATTCATTTTCATTCAGTTTAGAATTTTCGCCACCTTTATACGTACACTATTTCTAGTTCGTCATAATTTATAAAATGTCCTAAATCCCCCAGGACTAACAAAGGGCCCACAGTCAAGAACGTCAACTGCTGCATAGGCAGAACAAGAAGCTAAACTTAGTCAATAAGCACGGCATTGTAGCAGAAACATAAATAAGGTCAACGCAAAGAAGATGAACAGTCATGATGATTTATTACTGCTATCATAATATAGATACGCTGTGATTTTCGTCTATTTTTCACGCGCAATCTTTGTCTGGTCAGAAATCTATCAGTCTATATATAGCAATCAGCCTCTTGGCTGACCAATAATAATGGACAGATAAAATTTTATTCTCGTAGATTTCCCTATCGGAAATCTTTCTTTGCTATTCTTCTTCGGACAACTCTTCGACGCCGTACACTATAGAAAATCATAATAACTCAGGGCTGTTGTTATCTCACCCTACTACGTAATGATCTTGAGTTACTTTTGATCTTATTTGTTATTATAAAATAATCTGACATGAAAATACGAGCTTACGTCTAAGCTTATGTGTCTGAAACGTCAGATGTTCAGATGGTTCATTTGGCCTTTTCTGTATCCAAGTCCTGTTAACTTTGGTTCTGTTTGTATACGTATTTTTTTCTCTGTCGCGTAATGCAGTGGAAATATAGTGCTTTTAAATATGCGAGTTTGTTTTTAACACTAGACAATCCATTAAAGTGATAAAGGTTCACTCGATAGCCCTGTTTGTGTTAAACTTCTATCTATCGCAGAGTTCACAGAGAGAAGGATAATTTCAAAGCCAGTATAGGTAACTTTTGACGTGCTCTTACGACCTTTCGTTGGGTCAAACAAGTGTGACAATCAAAATAGCGTATCAGAAAATTGTTACAACCGTTAAGTCAGCCAGGAGAAGTATAGTTAAGCTATTCTTTCTGGATTGATCGACTTTTTTATTCATGTATGCCACGTTAGGACGCCACGAATAGGACTCACTGTAATTGATCACCTACCCAGTCTCAGCTCGTCTGGGTCTGAGAATCTAGTTTACAGTACACAGTACAGGATCGCGCGTCTAAATTCGAATTTTCTGCGCTATGTCTCTAAGACTGTATCTAAACAAGCATAAAGAGCTAACTTCATACAGCTAACTTCGTTATAATATCTTCATGAGTGGAGTATACGTAAAGCGTTGCTTAAATACGGAAATTTCAGTGAAACTGCATTTAATTGAAATTGTTATGTCGACAGCAGGAAAAAGGGCCAGTAAGTACAACAAGTGCAAACAAAAAGGTGCAAAGGCCTTAAACAGACAAACCGGTAAAACCTGTCTCGAAGATCCAATCGGGAACTGGTGTTCCCCTCGTTGAAGTAGGCATCAATTTCCAGGTGTACCAAAAATGGCTTCAAGCCATTTCGGTAAATATTTGAGCCCTGTAAATAAAAATATTAATGAAGACATTTCGACTCGTCTCACAAAAATGTTACTCGACCTTTTCGAGAGTCGCCTGTAAAATGGGCTATGTGGGCCATCAATTTTTGCCCACTGAAATTAATCTCCCAGCACGAAGAGACTGGACCGAAGTTTATCTTCGTTAAAATTAGCACACTTTTATCCGTCGTGTCTTCACTTGATGATAGTTACAAACTGAGGCATGAAGATAAATAAAATACAGTCCCAATAAGCAATAATAGTACGTGTATTGTCTCGTTATATTACGCAACGGAAACGGTATTGGTAGCATAAGTTTTACTATATAGACAGGTGGCTGGCGTATAAGCTGCAAACAATATATGCAGCTTATATTTATATAATCAATAAATGCAGATCAATTAGACTGCAACTGTGCAACAAGTCAACAGTTTCAAAGCGAAGGGCTTTCAAATAACAAGCATCCCATAAATTAACGTTGCCTTTTAAGAAGCGCGAAGTTATTGTCGATGTCAATTACTTAACCAAAAACTGTAGTAGCGTCTGCAACTAGAAGTTCTGAAAGGCCGCTAGCGCTGGTTCAAGATCATACAAACAAGAGGGGGCAAAGCCTATTCTAAAGTTAGCATAACACTATTATATAGACTGCCACATTAAAGAACCGATTACTCACTTAAGCTGACCAACAACTCCCCCTTTTCTACTTGTCGTCAAACTCCAGAATTGGCCAGTTATGATCATTTTAGACCGTACGTACTGTTGAAAACCTGCAATTCACAACGGCTGGCTTTACGTTTAGCTGTGACATGGTTAAATCACGATGTTTATCATAATGACAAATGTTGGTATTTACGATCACCGAGCGTTTATATGACATAACTTCCGTGTAAAAAAAAAATAGTCGAATCCGAAATTGAACCGTTTTTATGACCTCGAAATTTTGGATAGATGACTGATTATGGTGAATTCACTGTCTTTTACAGTAGAGTCGGATTTAATATTCCATTTCAGATATGATAGAACGACGCCTCTGAACTACGTGGTTTTATCCTTTTATTTGTTGCCTTTTTACCATAAACTTCGTATGACATTAAGATAAACACTTAATCGGGCTGCAAAATGCAGTGGAGACCCTGAACCCAGTTACGCGAATTCATATGCATCCAGGTGTTGTGTATAGCTTGTCTGTATTATCAATTAAAAACTAAGTAGCTTCAAAGCACAACTTACTTCAGTAGAAATATGAAATTAAACGAAGGTATCGTATTTTCGCCTTCGTTGTCAACAACGTATCGTACGCTGTTACTTTTGAAAGAAATACAGACGACTCTATTATCAATAATAAAACAACATTATCGTTATTATATGCGCCACATTACAAATTATCACGATTATAGATCCAAATCTATCATGAATAAATATTTATCCTACAATAGTTTTATATGCTTTAGTGCAATCAAATTGGTTTTAGAAAACGACGCAGCTGATCGATATGTCTGTACTTTGGGCAATACAACACCCGGTTTCACAGTGCCCAGCAGAACTTCATATGGATTTATAGTAAACAAATCGTTATCTTTGGCCTGCAAAAATTCGCAGTGAGTCGTTATCAGGCATCGTTTCTTCTAGTCATAATTACAGCCTTCTCCATGAAGAAAAGAGACATACAGCAGTTCTTCTTTAACTTGATGGCTTTATGCAATGACAGACGTCTTCACACGAGATCATTGTAGCTTATATGGTATCGCCTCATGCCCATATGGTCGCACCATTCCTTACATATATACACACACGTCGACAGTTTGAAAAGTTTGTAGCTTAACAGAGAAATAAGTCCTTTTTTTTTCCTCAAATGCTGTTTTATTTCTGAATATAGTATCCTTGTAAGTCCCCCACCGTAATTCCCACCGATGTTCCCAACTCTTTAATCCGCCCAAGCAACTGTTGTATCTTGCCTTGAAAAATGTGCGTTGACAAATGTAATAGCCTCTTTATATCATGAAAATATTTGTTTTCTGGGCGATATCTCAAGACTAAGGAACATGTGAAAATTGCCGGGGGCCAGATCTGATGAATGCGGTCAATTCACTTGAACCCCTGCAATAGAGACCACTGAAGTGTGAGACGGCGCATTATTTTTTTGTGAAACAACACTACTGTTCAGTACTAATATCGATTAACACAAATAGACGTTAAAAAACAACTGAGTGTTTAAATATGGCTGAAATTTTCACGAATATTATTCAATGCAGGCCAAATATATAACCAGAACATGTGTGGCGAATAACGCCATCTTTGTAATGAGACCGTGGCTATGCATGCATGCATGTATAAATAAATACATGTAGAATAAAAAAATTGTAAGATATAGCGAATCTTTGTAGCTTTAAAACGCTTTATCTTAAGTCTGAATAGAGGCCTTCCAACAATTTTAACATACCTCCTACTGCCAAATGTCAGCTTTCAAGTGACACCGACCCCGGCCAGACGCGATTCACGTTATTTTAGATATATGACTGTTAAACCACCTAGCTAGAAAAACGGTCAGCATTTTTCAACAACCCAATATGTA